>NW_027602520.1:0-34000 GCF_053455715.1 Rhinoraja longicauda
GCACCTCCATGCCACTTCTTGTGTAGCATAAACAACCTGGGTCAAATGGTGAACATTTGTGCAATCGACCTTTGCCAAAACCCTGTAGACTTACCCTTGATGATCAGCTGGTAGGTGCTGTTGGTTCGACTGACTTGGTTTTCCACGCTGCATGTGTAATAGCCAGAGTCTGATCCCTCTGCGTTCCAAATGGTAAAAGTTACATTCCCATCAGACAGGGACTGCCGTTGGCTCACTGGGAGAACAACCCCTTCTCTGATCCACAGAATGGAAGTAGCTCTCCCTCTCTGCACCGTGCAGTTCAGCACAGCCATGTGGGTCCCAGGGTTGTATTCACTGGAAATGGACGGTGTGGAGAGAGGATCTGGAGAACAACAGAGTCAATGAGCCACGGCACAAAATCCTTTTTTTTTACCTCAAGTATACAAAAGTAATTGCAGATTTATTAAAGGGATCTGCAAGAGTCACTGCCTCAAAAAGCAGCCGGCATCATCGGAGACACACACCACCCTGGCCACGCTCCGATGCCTTCTGAGGAGGTGGAAATGTCGGCCGGCTTTCTTGGCCTTTGCTTCGATGTGGGGGTCCAGGACGAGCTGCTGGTGATATTTACTACGAGGTACTTAAATTTTTCAACCATCTCTACTTTGGCGCCATAACTGCAGACTGGGGCATGTGAACCACTTCCTTTCTCAAGTCGATCACTATCTCCATTGTCTTGCGGACATTGAGGGAAAGGCTTTATTCACAAAATGCTGGAGTAACTCAGCAGGTCAGGCAGCATCTCGGGAGAGAAGGAATGGGTGACGTTTCGGGTCGAGACCCTTCTTCAGACTGATGTCAGGGGGGCGGGACAAAGGAAGGATATAGGTGGAGACAGGAAGATAGAGGGAGATCTGGGAAGGAGGAGGGGAAGGGAGGGACAGAGGAACTATCTAAAGTTGGAGAAGTCGATGTTCATGCCACTGGGCTGCAAACTGCCACGGCGAAATATGAGGTGCTGTTCCTCCAATTTCCGGTGGGCCTCACTATGGCATTGGAGGAGGCCCATGACAGAAAGGTCAGACTGGGAATGGGAGGGGGAGTTGAAGTGCTCGGCCACCGGGAGATCAGTTTGGTTAATGCGGACCGAGCGCAGGTGTGCAGCGAAGCGATCGCCGAGCCTGCGCTTGGTTTCGCCGATGTAAATAAGTTGACATCTAGAGCAGCGGATGCAATAGATGAGGTTGGAGGAGGTGCAGGTGAACCTTTGTCTCACCTGGAAAGACTGTTTGGGTCCTTGGATGTGAAAGGAAAGGCTGTTGTCTTGATACCAGGTCACGAGGTTCTCACCCCCATCTCTCTCACACCCCATTTAGGACTATGCCCTCGAGGTTACGTTGACATTTCTCAAACATCTTCCCACAATAGAATGATTCACATTTCTCAGCCACCATCTGCCATCAGCCTGATTACATTCTTTTCGTCTCTACATCCTTTCTCCTCATCGGCGAGGCCAAGCGCAGGCTCGGCGATCGTTTCGTTGAACACCTCCGCTCAGTCCGTCTTAACCTGCTTGATCTCCCGGTGGCTCAGCACTTCAACTCCCGCTCCCATTCCCAATCTGACCTTTCTGTCCTGGGCCTCCTCCACTGTCAGAGTGAGGCCCAGCACAAATTGGAGGAACAGCACCTCATATTTCGCTTGGGTAGTTTACACCGCAGCGGTATGAACATTGACTTCTCTAACTTCAGATAGCCCTTCCTTTCCCTCTCCATCCCCTCCCCCTTCCCAGTTCTCCCACTAGTCCTACTGTCTCCGACTACATTCTATGTTTGTCCCGCCCCCTCCCCTGACATCAGTCTGAAGAAAGGTCTTGACCCGAAATGTCACCCATTCCTTCTCTCCAGAGATGCTGCCTGACCCGCTGAGTTACTCCAGCATTTTGTGTCTACCTTATATTCTTTTCATGTCTATTAATGACATTCCATTGGCTCTCTCTACACCACGCTGTCTCGGCAAGGCCACCAGCATCATCAAAAATGAGTCTAACCCTGAACGCTCCCTCTCCCATCAGAAATGAGATACAGAAATGTGAAACACATATCTCCAGATTCAGGGACAGTTTCTTCCCAGCTGTTATCAAGCAACTGAACCATCCTATCACCATCTAGAGTGGTCCTGAGCTACCACCTACATCATTGGAGACCCTCGGACTGTCTTTATGCAGACGTTACTAGAATTTATCTTACACTAAACGTTATTCCATTTATCCTGTAAGTGTACACTGCACAGATGGCTTGATTGTAATCATGTATAGTCTTTCGGCCGACTGGATAGCATGCAACAAAAAGCTTTTCACTGTACCTCGGTACACATAACAATAAACTAAACTAAACTTCACAGATCAATGTTTCCAGGTCTGCTCATTTTCAGATTTAGGGATTACATCACATAAACTTAAATCCCAATTATTAAATTGTGTTCAAGAAAATAGTCATCGGAGTAGGTTCGTCACCTGAAATTGGAGAATACAATGTTCATACATTAGCTTGTAAGCTCCAGTCAAGTCCAATAATCAATCTTTCACAAAATGCTGGAGTAACTCAGCAAGTCAGGCAGCATCTCGGGAGAGAAGGAATGGGTGATGTTTCAGGTCGAGACCCTTCTTCAGACTGTTTACGTCACCCATTCCTTCTCTCCCGAGATGCTGCCTGACCTGCTGAGTTACTCCAGTATTTTGTGAATAAATACCTTCGATTTGTAACAGCATCTGCAGTTATCTTCTTATATTATATATCAATAGACAATAGACAATAGGTGCAGGAGTAGGCCATTCGGCCCTTCGAGCCAGCACCGCCATTCAATGTGATCATGGCTGATCATTCTCAATCAGTAGCCCGTTCCTGCTTTCTCCCCATACCCCCTGACTCCTCTATCCTTAAGAGCTCTATCTAGCTCTCTCTTGAATGTATTCAGAGAATTGGCCTCCACTGCCCTCTAAGGTAGAGAATTCCACAGATTCACAACTCTGACTAAAAAAGTTTTTCCTCATCTCTGTTCTAAATGGCCTACCCCTTATTCTTAAACTGTGGCCCCTGGTTCTGGACTCCCCCAACATTGGGAACAGGTTTCCTGCCTCTAACATGTCCAACCCCTTAATAATCTTATACGTTTCGATAAGATCCCCTCTCATCCTTCTAAATTCCAGTGTATACAAACCTAGTCGCTCCAGTCTTTCAACATATGACAGTCCCGCCATTCCGGGAATTAACCTAGTAAACCTACGCTGCACGCCCTCAATAGCAAGAATATCCTTCCTCAAATTTGGACACCAAAACTGCACACAGTACTCCAGGTGCGGCCTCACTAGGGCCCTGTACAACTGCAGAAGGACCTCTTTGCTCCTATACTCAACTCTTCTTGTTATGAAGGCCAACATTCCATTAGCTTTCTTCACTGCCTGCTGTACCTGCATGCTTCCTTTCAGTGACTGATGCACTAAGACACCCAGATCACGTTGTACGTCCCCTTTTCCTAACTTGACACCATTCAAATAATAATCTGCCTTCCTATTCTTACCACCAAAGTGGATAACCTCACACTTATCCACATTAAACTGCATCTGCCATGCATCCGCCCACTCACACAACCTGTCCAAGTCACCCTGCAACCTCATAGCATCTTCCTCACAGTTCACACTGCCACCTAGTTTTGTATCATCGGCAAATTTGCTAATGGTACTTTTAATCCCTTCATCCAAGTCATTGATGTATATTGTAAATATCTTTCACTATGCCACTTAGGCATCTTAGAACCCGATGGTATGAACTTTAAACTCTCTAATTTCAAGTAATAACTCAGTGGGCCAAAGTGTCTATATCTATGAACTAAACTTGACTTAATTGAGCTTAAAGGCAATTAATAAATGGAAAATGCCTCAGCACACTGTCACCATTTAATTGAAATAATAACAAACTCTATGGCTACTTACCAATGATTTCAAGATTTAGAATTCTGGTCCTCTGTGGGTCTAAGTCCACCATCATATAATAGTGGCCACTGTCTGGTTTTCTGACATCTTTTAATTGAAATGATCCATTTGATATGTTAACTTTAATTCGATTCTTGTACTTTTCATATATGATGAGATTTCCTTCATGCACTTCAGTAATGAAGAGAACCCTGCTGGAATCTGAGAAGTCCCAGTACAAATTATTGAATTTCTTATCAGTTCCAGGGAACGAAACAGAGGAACCTGTGGCGGCCAAATTGCTGTCACTTGTCCACTGAGCTGCAAGACAATAAATTAATTCAAACAGTATCACACCTGATATATGTCGGAAGGAACTGCAGATGCTGATTTAAACCGAAGATAGAGACAAAAAGTTTGACACTGACATCAGGTCCTAACATCAAGGACCTGTTCCTACGCTCCACAAAATCCCTAATCTTCAATGTGGTTGGTTAGTCCAGGAAAAATGGTTGGAGATATTTAGTTTAGTTTTGTTCAGTTTAGAGATACAGTGCGGAAACAGGCCCTTCGGCCCACCGAGTTTACACCAACCAGTGATCCCCGCGCATTAACACTGTCCTGCACAAACTAGGGATCATTTAAATTTACACCAAGCCAATTAACCGACAAACCTACAACTCTGTGGAGTGTGAGGGGTAACTGAAGATCTCGGAGAAAACCCCACGCTGGTCACGGGGAGAATGTAAAAGCGCCGTGCAGACAGCATCCTTAGTCAGGATGGAACCCGGGTCTCTGGCGCTGTGAGGCAGCAACTCTACCGCTGCATCACAGTGCTGCCATATACACCCAGGAACTTGAAGATTTAACTATATCCACTTTGGCCCCATTGATGCTGATTGGACACGTGCTGCGCCATCCTTCCTCAAGTCAATTACTAGCTCTTTTGCCTTGTTAACATTGAGGGAGAAGGTGTTGTCAAAAAGCGTGCCCTACACATCGGTTTTAAACTTTGCCTCCCTCACCTTAAAGCTATGTCCTCTAGTCTTTAACATTTCCACCCTGGGGGGGGGGAAAGGTTCTGACTCTCTACCCTATCAATGCCTCTCACTATTTAAGACACTTCAATCAGGTCTCTCCTCAACCTCTGACGCGCCACAGAAAACAATCCAACTTTGTCCATTCTCGTCTGATAGCTAATACTCTCTGATCCAAGTACCATTGTGGTAAATTTCTTCTGCACTTCCTCGGAAACCTCTCCAATCTTCCTGTACAAGGTGCGACCAGAACTGCGTGCAATACTCCAAATGTGGCCCATCAATGGTTTTGTAAAGCTGCAACCTGACCTCTTGATTCTTATACTCAATGCCCCACCCAATGTGGAAACTCTTTCTTTACTGTTAGTAGCTGTGTGGTAGCTAAGGTAAACACTGAACATCTACGTGTTTGTGTTAATCTACCTCAGGTGTGACACAAAAAGCTGGAGTAACTCAGCGGGACAGACAGCATCCCTGGAGAAAATGAATAGGTTTCGGGTCGAAACCCTTCTTCGGACTCCTGAAGACTCCAGAGTCTGAAGAAGGGTCATGACCCGAAACATCACCTATTCCTTTTCCCCAGAGATTTTTTTATTTTTATTTTAGTCCTGTGCCAAACCCATTTACTTTTCTAAAAATTCAATAAATGGAGACCATATTTTTAAAAATAACTCAGGTTTGTCGATTAAGGCAAACCTTATTTTTTCCAAATGCAGGGTCTCTGTCATTTCCATAGTCCACATTTTAATTGGTTTTTTCCAAAATTTAAGTATTAGTTTTTTCGCAGTTATTAGACTGTAATCAAGAAAATGTACCTGACTTACTGTAAAATTTGTAGTATGTTCTGATAATCCTAATATAATTAATTTTGGGTCCATATCTAATTTTTTATTAATAACTTTAGAAACTATTTAAAAAATCTCCAACCAGAAGTTTTGCATTTTTATACAAGTTACGAAAATATGAGTTAAATTAGCTTCTTGAAATTGACATTTATCACACATAGGAGAGATACTAGGAAAAATCCTATTTAATTTCGTCTTCGAATAATGTAATCTATGTATTATTTTAAATTGTATTAAGGAATGTCTAGTATTCAATGAACATTGATGTATATGTTGTAAGCTTTCATCCCATATATCTTGCATTATAAATTGATTCAATTCGTCCTCCCATGCTCGTCTATAAGATTCTGATGACGGAATGTCAATGACAAGGAGAATATTGTAAATAAAAGATATTAATTTATTTGAGTTATAATGTCGATTCAGGCATACATCAAGTGTTTCTGGACCTCTAAACTTATATTCTTGCATATGTGATTTTACATAATCTCTAAGTTGTAAATATCTAAAATAATTATTAACATGTAATCCGTACTTCTGCTGTAACTCCTGAAACGAAAGAAAAGTTCCCTTATGATAAAGATCTCCCACCCTTTTGATTCCATAACTTTTCCATTGAGCAAAGCCTCTATCTAAGACAGACGGTTTAAAAGAAGGATTATTCGCAATAGGAAGGAAAACAGATAATTTACTCAATTTTAACGTAAGCTTTAATTGTTTCCAGGTACGGATAACACTATGTATAATGGGATTACCTCCATATGTTTTTTTATTTAAATTTATTGGAGCTAAGAGGATCGCACCAATATCGAATGGTAAGCAATCCTCTTTCTCCATCTTTAACCAATCCGGTTGTTGATCAGAATCATCCAACCAGCAGGTTATATTTTTAATATTAACCGCCCAATAATAAAATAAAAAGTTAGGTAAAGCAATTCCTCCATTAATTTTAGACTTACATAAGTGTCTTTTATTTATTCTATGAGTCTTGTAGTCCCAAATAAAATTAGTAACAATTGAATCAATTTTTTAAAAAAACTTTTTTGGAAGGTAGATCGGAATTGCTTGAAATAAGTATAGTAGCTGTGGAAGAAAGATCATCTTTATAGCATTACTACGGCCAACTAATGATATAGGAAGTGTTTTCCAAAATTGGATATTTCTGTGTAATTTAGCAAGTAAAGGAGGAAAATTTGATTTAAATAAAGAAGTATATTTCCTAGTCACGTAAATTCCAAGATATTTAAACTTTTCATAGGCAATTTTAAAAGGAAATTGTTGAAGTATGGCCGGATTATGCTCCATTATTGGCATAATTTCACTTTTATACCAGTTAATTCTATAACCTGAAAATGAACCAAATTGAGTTATGAGATTTAATAAATTCGGAATGCTAATTTCTGGCTTTGTAATATATATTGATACATCATCCGCATATAAAGAAATTTTATTGGTTGTATGTTTAGTGTTGTAGCCATAAATATCTGAATTTGATCTAATACTCTCAGCAAGTGGTTCTATAATAAGGGCAAATAAAAGTGGTGATAGTGGACATCCTTGTCTACAACCCCTAGCTAAATGAAATTTAGATGACAGCATTTGATTAGTTAATATTCTAGCTGTTGGGTATGTATATAAAAGTTTCACCCATGCACAAAAATTTTCACCTAGTTGAAATGTTTCCATCACTGAGAAAAGATAGGGCCATTCTACTTGATCAAATGCTTTTTCAGCATCTAGCGAGATGATTGCTAAATCTTCATTTAATAGTCTATTTGAATAAATTATATTAAACAAGCGTCTCAAGTTGAAAAATGAATATCGTTTGGCTATAAAGCCTGATTGATCGGGGTGTATCAATTTGTCTATAACTAGACTTAATCTCTGAGCTAAGATTTTCGCTAATATCTTCTGATCAGTATTTAAAAGAGCTATCGCCCTATACGAACCAGGGTCTTCAGAATCCTTATCTTTTTTAGGAATGAGGATTATTGTTGATTCAGTCAGAGTTTGTGGCAATCTCTGTTGTTTAAAGGCGTGACTATATACAGTTTGCAAACGTGGAGAGATCAACCCACTGAATTTTTTATAAAATTCATTATTTAAGCCATCAGGGCCAGGAGTCTTCCCATTTTTCATGGATTTAATAGTCTCTTCAACGTCTTTCATAGTTATTTCTGCGCCCAGTAAATTTCTATCACTCACATTCAAACCAGGAAGGTTACATTCCTGCAAAAACTTTTGCATCTGCGCAGAAGTATCTGTTATTTTTGATGAATATAATGACTGATAAAATTGCAAAAATCTCTGATTAATATCCTTAGGTAGTTTAAGCAAATCTCCATTTTCTGATCTAATTTTATGAATTGTAGAATCATCTTCTAATTTACGGAGTTGACGTGCTAGCAATTTCTGTGGTTTATCTCCAAATTCAAAATGTTTTTGTTTAGTATATTGAAAAAGCCTTAAAATATGAGCTGAAAGGATATAATTTAACTTATATTTGAGAACTGCAATTTTATTATGTATTTCAATAGAGGGAGCGATGGCATTTGTTATGTCTAACTGTCTTATCTGACTTTCCAGGTCATTCTGTTCAGCTCGGTTCTTCTTGTTTTGAGACGCTTGAAAAGCAATAATACATCCTCTCACAAACGCTTTAAATGTTTCCCAAAGCAGGGACGCAGGTGTTTCAGGAAGGTCATTTGCATTAAAAAAAATCTCAAATTGCGATTTAAGATAGTCATAACATGCTTTTTCATTTAAGATTTGCGGATTAAATCTCCAATTAGTCTGTTTCCCCGTTACTCCTTGGAGTTTTACCCTAAATGTTAAAGGGGCATGATCGGATATAATAATATTATGATATTTTGAATTATACGTATAAGGAATAAGTTTGGAGTCCACCAAGAAACAATCAATTCTTGAATAAGTTTTATGCACAGGTGAATACTCTCGGCCTGAAGGATTATCAATCCTCCAAACATCTTTTATATTTACATTATTTATATAAGAGTTTAATAATTCACACGACTTGGATTTTGTTTTCCTTTGAGTTGAAGATCTATCCAAATAAGGATCTAATGTACAATTTAAATCTCCTCCAATTATCAAGTTATATTGTCCAAATTCTGGAATGGTATTAAATATTTTTTTTTTAAATAACGGATTATCAAAATTTGGTGCGTAGACATTCACCAATATCAATTTTGTAGAATATAGTTCTCCCACTAATATCACATATCTACCTTCAGTGTCGACTATAGAGGAAGTATTTATAAATGGTATACCCTTACGAATTAAAATAGCAACACCTCTTGATTTAAAGGGAAACGATGAGTGAAATACTTTATCAATCCATTTGCCTTTCAGTCTATTATGTGCTACATTTTTTAGATGAGTTTCCTGAAGGAACATTATGTCTGCATCAATAGATTTTAAATGTGAAAGTACTTTACCTCTTTTAATTGGTTCATTAACACCCTTGACATTCCAACTACAAAATGTAATACCTTTAACCCCTGTTTTCCTAATAGAATCTTGCATCTTAACCGATAAATGGTCTATAATAAAGCAAATGGTCTGGCACCCGGACTACAACATTTTTCTTGAATGAGGGGTGGATGATCTTTTGTACAGCGTAGAGTGACTCCCGGAAATATCTCCCTAAAGTATATAATTTCTGAAAAATGACATGATAATAAAAGTTAAATCTAAAAAAAAATCAATATATAAAAGGTTTAAAGAGTGCAGGAAAAAAGAAGAAACAACTAAAACTACAACTACAATTAGTGCAGTTAGTGTTAGCCACCCTAAGGTGGCAAAAAATCTAAGGACTTCCGTGAGATGTAAAAAAAAAATTAATACTAGCTCCGTTTTTTAACACAGTTATTTTTTTTTCTTTCCGGTTTTAAAATATATATATTTTTAGAAGCAAGGGGAAATAAACAGGACAGGCCCAAAGGAATTTAATCCAAAATAGGCCAGTTTCCCCCCCTAGGGTGTATTAGTTAAATGTTAAAAGTAAAATTTACATGAGTCAAGTGTTACTTGAACTTCTGATTGGTAGTGATTAATAATATTTTTTTATTAATAGTAGTTAATAAAGATTAATAGTCATATAGCTTATTCACTGGTCTTGGAACTTTAAATTATAACGCCTTATAGCCCAATCAGTTTTCTGCCAGTGATTACAGCCGTGGAGTGGTATTCATCCCTTCAGCGAGTTTTCAATCTCTCGGGCGAATTCGAATGCTTTAATGTGATCAGTATAAAAGGTTTCTATCTGCTTGTAGGTGACTCGCAGTTTGGCCGGGTACAACATTCCGAATCTGAGCGATGGGATCTTCCTCAGAATTGATCTTGTCTCATTAAAAAGTGCTCTTTTCTTAACCACCTCAGCAGGATAATCTCTAAAAATACGGATATTGTCGCCTTGGAATGATAAGTTTCTGTTGATAGCGATTCTTGACAGAATATCTTCTAAGTCGTGAGAATAGTGTACCTTTAATATCAAGTGCCTTGAGGGAGCACCAGCAGCTGGCCGAGCTCTCAGTGCTCTGTGGGCTCGATCCAGCAAAGGTTTTGTGTCCAGTTTCAAAACATCCCGTAGGAGTTCAGCAGTGAAATCACAGAGGTTTTTATCTTTCTCTTGGCCTTCTTTAACTCCAACAATCCTTAGGTTCTGACGTTTAGAGCGACCCTCTAAGTCAATGCATTTCTCGGTTACTTTCACTAGTAGATCAGATAGGCGTTGAGTCTCCGTTAATACCCTTTTTGTTGTGTCAGAGCTTGTCTCAGCTAGAACTTCCAACTCGCGTATAGCCTCGTCGTGTTGATGTACCGTAGTAGTAATATGCTCCAACTTACTGGTAAAGTCGGAATCCAGCTTTTGTAGTTTAGAGTTTACTTCCACCATATGTTCGTTCATACTATCACATATTTCTTTCTTCACTGATGATAACTTCTCACTGATGATAGTTGATATTTCTCCCTTCAATCCTTTCAACGATATTAATTCATCTTTCATTTCCTGAAAATCATCCTTCATACTTGAAAGCTCCTCACCAACTATGGTTCGAAATTCCTCCAATCCAATTTTTTTAGGCTGTGGTTTTCGGGACCGTTTGGGAATTTCTTCTTGGGTCGGCACTGGAATTGAGGCTGAGGCTGAGGCTGAGGCTGATGCTTCCATCTGACCTGATTCCTCTTCCAGCAGCCTGGCCTTGCCAACTCGTTTTGGAGCAGTTTTTAACGGGGGAGTGCGACTTATCGACATATAAACGGTAGGAGTCACGATCTAATGACTTCACTCACCCTTCGTTGAAAGTTATCGGCAAATTTCAGTGGACCCGTCCCGTTCTTTCCCCTTTAAGATCGGATTTTCTTCGGAGCTAGTTGACGCGTGGCTTTATCAGAGCATAGCGCCACCGGAAGTTTGGAGTATTGCACGCAGTTCTGGTCGCACCTTGTACAGGAAGATTGGAAAGGTTTCCGAGGAAGTGCAGAAGAGATTTATCACAATGGTACTTGGATCAGTGAGTATTAGCTGTCAGACGAGAATGGACAAAGTTGGATTGTTTTCTGTGGCGCGTCAGAGGTTGAGGAGAGACCTGATTGAAGTGTCTTAAATAGTGAGAGGCATTGATAGGGTAGAGAGTCAGAACCTTTTCCCCCCAGGGTGGAAATGTTAAAGACTAGAGGACATAGCTTTAAGGTGAGGGAGGCAAAGTTTAAAACAGATGTGTAGGGCACGCTTTTTGACAACACCCTCTCCCTCAATGTTAACAAGGCAAAAGAGCTAGTAATTGACTTGAGGAAGCATGGCGAAGCACGTGTCCAATCAGCATCAATGGGGCCAAAGTGGATATAGTTAAATCTTTAAGTTCCTGGGTGTATATGGCAGCACTGTGATGCAGCGGTAGAGTTGCTGCCTCACAGCGCCAGAGACCCGGGTTCCATCCTGACTAAGGGTGCTGTCTGCACGTCGCTTTTACATTCTCCCCGTGACCAGCGTGGGGTTTTCTCCGAGATCTTCAGTTACCCCTCACACTCCACAGAATTGTAGGTTTGTCGGTTAATTGGCTTGGTGTCAATTTAAATGATCCCTAGTTTGTGCAGGACAGTGTTAATGCGTGGGGATCACTGGTTGGTGCAAACTCGGTGGGCCGAAGGGCCTGTTTTCGCGCTGTATCTCTAAACTGAACAAAAGTAAACTAAATATCTCCAACCATTTTTCCTGGACTAACCAACCACATTGAAGATTAGGGATTTTGATTAAAAATGAAAATGAAACATTGAAAATTGAAGACCAAAGTAGCACACAAGCACCTACATTTCTTCAAGCGACAAACGACAAGATCAGTTTATCTCCAATAACTCTTATCAATATCTACAGATGCACAGTGGAAAGCATACAATCAGGTAGTAAATTCAATTTTTTTCCCTCTGTCATCGGCAGCTGAGGGAATACCTGATAGAAGTTTGTAAAATTGTGAAAGGCATAGATAGACAGACAGAACCTTTATTCCTAGCGTGGAAATGTCAAAGACTAGTAAACCAGACTGGTCGAGGAACGCTGAGGCCCTGTACAAGAAGGGACAGAGCATGTTGAACTTTTTGAGAAGGCTCCGCTCCTTCAACATGTGCGGTAAGATGCTGCAGATGTTCTACCAATCGGTGGTGGCCAGTGCCATCTTCTCCGCTGTAGAGTGCTGGGGCTGCAGGGCGAAGGCCGTGGACTAAACTACAATTAACAAACTCATCAGAAAGGCTGGATCCGTCCTGGGGGCGGAGTTGGGTTCATGGGAGATGGTCTTGGAGAGGAGGATGCATCTCAAACTGCAGAGCATCTTGGACAATAACAGCTCACCCCCTCCATGACACACTGGTCAACCTGAGGAGCACCTTCAGCAACAGACTGGTTCCACCAAGTGGCAGTAGAGAACGCCACAGGAGATCATTTTTCCCGTAGCGATCAAACTGTACAACCCTTCCCCCTTCCGTCATGGCGTTGACTGACTCCCCTCCCCCCTTCCCCCTCCCCTCCTTCAACACCCCCGCTCCCCCCTCCTCGATCTTTGCACATCCCCAATCCTCCAATTTCATGCTTCATGTATCATGTGTTTTATGACTGTTGGCAGACCAATCTCCCTCCTGGGATAAATAAAGTTCAATGGTATGGTATGGTCGAGAGTTGAGCATGAAGGTCAGATGGGGAAAGTTTCACGAAGAACGGATTAGTTTAATTTGGGATCATGTTTGACACAGACATCAGGTGCTAACATCAAGGACCTGTTCCTACGCTCCACTGTTTTATTTAGAATTATATTTCCATAGATGCATTTTCATTTTTCTTTCAACTGAAACAGCTCTTGAGCCAGATTGCAGCTTACAGGGACTCAGAACTAATTTTACCTGAAACTATTTGGCCGAGAAGCTGAAGAAGGCAGAGGAATGAGCAGTCAAAGGTCTTCATTATATGCCACTGTCAGCTTATTCAAATAACGCAATAGGGTCGAGAAGGTAGCATGGTGACTTCATCTGAGAACTGAGAGAAGGAAAAGGAGCAGTATATCATAAATAACACATGTTATAATTTATATTTAGATGAGAGAAACTCAGTGGGTCGGGCATCTGTGGAGGGAGGGGACGGATAGTGTTTCGGGCGGGACCGTTTTATTGATGTGGGCAGTGTGGTTGATATGTTTTACATGGGCTTCTACAAGGACCCACACACGGAAGACTGGTTGAAAAGATAAGAGCCCATAACCTACGACGTCGTCGTTCTCAATCAAAATACTAGTGCGGTAAAGGAGACAAAGGTGGAGATGCAAGGAACTACATCTCCATCTGCGTCAACTGCATCGGAACAAAACCATGCTTTCAATTCACTGCACATCGTGTATGTGCATGTGACAAATAAACTTGACTTGACTTGGACTATCCCTGATCAGCCCTTGCCCATCTAAATGTATGTGTACCCTGTCCCTCAGAATACTCTTCAGGTACTTTCCAACTACAGATGTTCAGCTCGCCAGCCTATAGTTCCCAGCCTTTTCCCTGCAGGCTTCTCGAATCAGGGCACAACATTTGCCACCCTCCAGTCTTCCGGCACCTCTCCTGCATTTAATGACGACCTGTAAATTTCCGCCCGCGCTCCTGCAATTTTCGTTCGAGCTTCCCACAGTGTTCTTGGATATATCTGATCAGGCCCTGGAGATTTGTCCACCTTCATACACGTCAGGAACTTCAGATCCTCTTCGACTGTAACACTGACTGTTCTCGAGACATTTCCAGCGACTTCCTCAAGTTCCTCAGTCCTCCTGTCTTTCTCCACGGTAAAAACAGAGGAGATATACTCATTGAGGATCTTGCCCAATTCCTGTGGCTCCACACAGAGTTAACCACTTTGATTTCTGAGGGGTCCCACTCTCTCTCTCTCTGGTTACCCTTTTTCCCCTTTATGTAAAATCTCTGGGGATTATCCACCAGAGCTAACATGCGTCCCTTTTTTTCCCTCCTGATTTCCTCGTTTAGCTTGCTCCTTGGTTCCCGAAACTCCTCCAGTGATACACTTGATCCCAGCTGCTTATACCTGGCCCATGCCTCCTTACTCTTGACCAGAGCTTCAATTTCCCTAGTCATCCAAACTTCCTTCCGCTCAACCTTGCTCTTAACACTTCAAAGACGTACAGGTATATAGGTTAATTGACTGGGTAAATGTAAAAATTGTCCCTAGTGTGTGTAGGCTCGTGCTAATGTGCGGGGATCGCTGGGGGGCACGGACTCGGTGGGCCGAAGGGCCTGTTTCCGCGCTTAATCTCTAAATCTAAAAAAAAGGATGTTGCGAGAACATTAAAGAGGATGTTGCCCGGACTAGAGGGTATGAGCTATAGGGAGAGATTGAGTAGACTGGTCCTTGGAGAGCAGGAGGATGAGGGGTGATCTTGTTGATGTGTAAAAATCATGAGAGAAGTAGATCGGGTAGATGTGCAGAGTCTCTTGCCCAAAGTGAGCAAATCGAGGACCAGAGGACATAGGTTTAAGGTGAAGGGGAAAAGATTTAATAGGAAACCGTGGGGTAACTTTCTCACGCAAAGGGTGGTGGATGTATGGAACAAGTTGCCAGAGGAGGTAGTTGAGGAAGGATTTATCCCAACGTTTAAGAAACAGTTAGACAGGTACATGGATAGGGCAGGTTTGGAGTGATCTGGCCCAAACGCAGGCAGGTGGGACTAGTGTAGCATGGACATTGGCCAGTGTGGACAAGTTAGTGTGAAGGGCCTGTTTCCACACTGTATCACTCTATGGTTCTATGATTCTATGACCAAGATGTTCCATCTACTCTAGTCCTACCTGCCTGCAATTATGCCCATGTACCTCTGAACCTTTCCTATCCATGTACAAATCCAAATGTCTTTTAAATGTTGTTATAGTACCTAGGTTTACAAACAAAAGAATATAACATGATGCAGAATGCAGGGCTGTTGGACCCACTCTGCTGCCTGGGACTAAGAAACCTATACCTCCTACCTCGACTCCGTCCAAGGACCTTGACAGTCTTTCCAGGTGAGGCAGAGGTTCACTTGCACTTCCTCCAACCTCATCCACTGTATCCGCTGTTCCAGGTGTGGACCCCTGTTTCTCGGCGAGACAAAGTGCATGCTCGGTCATCGTTTCGCTGAACACCTCCGCTCAGTCCGCCTAAACCTACCTAATCTCCCGGTTGCCAAACACTTTAACTCCCCCTCCCATTCCCACACTGACCTTTCTGTCCTGGGCCTCCTCCATTGTCAGAGTGAGGCCAAGCGCAAATTGGCGGAACAGCATCTCACATTTCGCGTGGGCAGCTTACACCCCAACAGTATGAACATTGACTTCTCTAACTTCAGATAGCCCTTGCTTTCCCTGTCTAAGTAGCTGCTGTATTCTCTCTCTCTCTCCCTTCCCAGTTATCAGACCAGTCTGACTGACATTTTATCTCTATTTGCTTTGTTGTCAGCTTCTCCAAGCTAACAATGATACATTTTACCTTTTCCTTGATCTGCAACTCTTTTGATGTCTCGTTTTACCCTTCCATAACTCCGTGCCTCCCTCTCCCCTGACCCTCAGTCTGAAGAAGGGTCTCGACCGGAAAATTCACTCATTCCTTCTCCCCAGAGATGCTGCCTGTCCGGCTGAGTTACTCCAGCATTTGTCTCTATCCTCTGAGCACAGTGGAGACCTTTAAAAACCAAAGCTGGTGTTAAGGAAGGAAAGACAAAGCCTGAGTGAGACCGCACCTGGAGTGCTGTGTGCAGTTTCGGTCTTCAAATTTGAGGAAGGACATCCTTGCTATTGAGGGAGTGCAGCGTAGGTTCACTAGGTTAATTCCAGGAATGGCGGGAATGGCAAATTTGCAGATGACATAAAGCTGGGTGGCAGTGTGAACTGTGAGGAGGATGCTATGAGGACGCAGGGTGACTTGGACAGGTTGTGTGAGTGGGTAGATGCATGGCAGATGCAGTTTAATGTGGATAAATGTGAGGTTATCCACTTTGGTGGTAAGAACAGGAGGACAGATTATTATCTGAATGGTGTCAGATGGTACAAAGAGATCTGGGTGTCCTTGTTCATCAGTCACTGAAAGTAAGCATGCAGGTACAGCAGGCAGTGAAGAAAGCTAATGGCATGTTGGCCTTCATGACAAGAGGAGTTGAGTTTAGGAGCAAAGAGGTCCTTCTGCAGTTGTACAGGGCCCGAGTGAGACCACAACTGGAGTACTGTGTGCAGTTTTGGTCTACAAATTTGAGGAAGGACATTCTTGCTATTGAGGAAGTGCAGCCTCGGTTCACCAGGTTAATTCCCGGAATGGCGGGACTGTCGTATGTTGAAAGACTGGAGCGACTGGGCTTGTATACACTGGAATTTAGAAGGATGAGAGGGGATCTTATTGAAACATATGATTATTAAGGGACTGGACATGCTGGAGGCAGGAAACATGTTCCCAATGTTGGGGAAGTCCAGAACCAGGGGCCACAGTTTAAGAATAAGGGGTAGGCCATTTAGAACGGAGATAAGGAAAAACTTTTCACTCAGAGAGTTGTAAATCTGTGGAATTCTCTGCCTCAGAAGGCAGTGGAGGCCAATTCTCTGGATGCTTTCAAGAGAGAGTTAGATAGAGCTCTTAATGATAGTGGAGTCAGGGGGTATGGGGAGAAGGCAGGAACGGGGTACTGATTGTGAATGATCAGCCTTGATCACATTGAATGGCGGTGCTGGCTGGAAGGGCTGAATGGCCTCCTCCTGCACCTATTGTCTATTGTGTAAACAAAGGGTGAGATCACGATTACTTGAACACAAGGACATTTTAAAATTTGTGCTTTTGCACGGTCTGGACAATCGGTGTTGTTTCTAGGTTACGGGAAAGGAGGAGAATATGACGACATTTTGCCAACGTCTGCTCCAAAATAGGAATTAAACAGAAACACACGAAAACAGCCAGATGGTTAACGCAACATTTGTGAAACGACCGTCAGAAGGTCGTAACTCTCTTTTCCTTGCTCTCGTGGACGGGAAATTCAATTACGTTTTGCATTCGTTGAACGCTGAAGATAGACGATGAAAGCCGTTAGCAAAATTCCCATCAGACTCCCAGACAACAAAAAGGATATATCTTTTCACCTCCTCTCTACGACATATGTTCACCGGATTCGATGCCCCCGGAATCTTGGTTGCTGCAAACCTTTACACCCGCTTGTCCAGCTCGCTGGCGAGGAAGTCTAGTCCGTGAGATAGAGTTGCTCGTGTGTCCGGCCTGAAAAAGCACATCGCCATTTGAAATATACAGCCACTCTGCGGCAGGAGACTGACCGCGACTCTGCCTTGTCACCAGATACAAGTCCCAGCGTCTCCGGTGGGCGGCACGGTAGAGTTGCTGCCTTGCAGGGCCAGTGATCCGCGGGTATGGGGGCTCTTCTGCACGGCCGGGTCTAATCCTGACTACGGGTGGTCTTCTGTACGGAGTATTTACACTTGGTATGAGTGTAGATTGTCCCGTGTGTGTGCAGAGGCCGCTTCAGCAAGTTCCCCCCGTTTCTCGCTTCGCTTCCATTTTGCACAAAACAACCCAAGTCCCACCCCCCTTTAAAAAAAACAAAGGGGCCTCTAATTTCGTCTGTGAAGTGTGGCTCGTCGACAAAGTAAACAGTGAAGGGCGATCTGGGCGGGCACGGTTTTCAGTTGATGTCACAAAAATGTCCAGTGTTACAACTTGCAGCGTTTGACATTTTTGGTCTTCTTTCTTCCCCAACACCCCACGGGTCTGGGACGCTGACAATTTGAGGGAATTAATGGAAACAACATTAAATTAAAATGAAGGTAGACACAAAATGCTGGAGTAACTCAGCGGGTCAGGCAGCATCTCTGGAGAGATGGAATGGGTGACGTTTCGTATCGAGACTCTTATTCAGACTGATGTGACTGATTCTCTCCAGAGATGCTGCCTGACCCGCTGAGTTACTCCAGCATTTTGTGTCGACCTTCGATTTAAACCAGCATCTGCAGTTTACTTTCCTTCATAACTTAAATCGAATCGACTAGGAGGCTCAAAAAGGGGGAATCGAAGAGAGAGTTGGGAGGTCATGTCGCAGTTGTATAAGACGTTGGTGAGACCGCATTTAGAGTATTGTGTTCAGTTCTGGCTGGGCACCATGTTATAGGGAAAATGTTGTCAAGCCGGAAAGAGGACAGAGAAGATTTATTGCAATGTTGCCAGGACTAGAGGGTGTGAGCTGTAGGGAGCTGTACAATAGCCTGGGACTCTATCCCTTGGGTGCAGGAGGATGAGGAGTCATCTTATAGAGGTGTATAAAATCATGATAGGAATACAGTCTCTTGCCCAGAGTAAGTGAATCGAAGACCAGAGGATATAGGTTTAAGGTTAAGGTGGAAAGATTTAATAGCAATCTGAGGGGTAGCTTTTTCACACAAAGGGTGGTTGGTGGATGGAACAAGCTGCCAGAGGAGGTCGTTGAGGCTGGGACTATCCCAACGTTTAAGATACAGTTAGACAGGTACATGAATAGGACAGGTTTGGAGGAATGTGGACCAAACGCGGGCAGGTGGTACTAGTGTAGCTGGAGCATGTTGGCCTGTGGGTAAGTTGGGCTGAAGGGCCTGTTTCCATGCTGTGTCACTCTATCACTCTATGACAAAGAGAGGACAGGGATGCTTATCTCAAAACAATCGCAAGGAAATAAGGGAGCGGGAGAGTAATTGTCAGGGTTGCCATATCTGTGGAATTCTCAGCCACAGAAGGCAGTGGAGACCAATTCACTGGATGTATTCAAGACAGAGTTGGATGTGGTTCTTAGGGCTAATGGAATCAGGGGATATGGGGAGAAAGCAGGAATGGGTTACTGATTCTGGTTGATCAGCCATGATTATATTGAATGTCGGTGCTGGATGGAAGGTATTTCTGCACCTATTTTCTATGATTCTATGTTTCTATATCTAGAAATGAAAAACAGTCCGTAAATGTTTTTCTATCCAACGAGCACCTAAGGCAGAGCAGGAGCGGTACACAGGTCTGGGGTAAATATACAATTAATGTACATTGTGGGCTCATTGGGCACTGACCTCCTATGTAATGGTTTGAAGATTCCCTTGAAGATGATAGAAAACAGTATAAGAAGGCAGACACAAAATGCTGGAGTAGTTCAGGCAGCATCGCAGGAGAGAAAGAATGGGTGACATTTCGGGCCGAGACCCTTCTTCAGACTAGTTAGCGAAAAGGGAAATGAGAGATATAGACGAGGATGTTGAGAGATAGAGAACAATGAATGAAAGATATGCAAAAAAGTAATGACGGTAAAGGGGAACAGGTCATTGTTAGCTGCTTGTTAGGTGAAAACAAGAAGCTAGTGCGACTTGGGTGGGGGAGAGATGGAGAGAGCAGGAATGCCGGGGTTACTTGAAGTTAGAGAAATCAACAAGCAAGCTGTGAGCCGCCCAAACAAAATATGAGGTGCTGTTCCTCCAATTTGCATTTGGCATCACTCCAACAATGGAGGAGACTGAGGACAGAAAGGTCTGTGTGGGAATGGGAAGTAGAATTAAAGTTTAGCAAACGGAACATCAGGTAGGTCCAGGCGGACTGAGCGAAGGTGTTGAGTGAAACGATCGCCCAGTCTACATTTTGTCTAACCGATTTATAAGAGTCCTCATCTTGAGCAATGGACACAGTAGATAAGGTTGGAGGAGGTGTAAGTGAACCTCTGCCTAACATGAAAGGAAGAAAAGGTTTCAACCAGCATCTGCAGGTCCATCCTAAACAAAATGTAGAACAGATCATTGTTACTGAGGAGAACGTGACAACGAAGCATAAAATTTAATCAGGGGACTCAGACTGGCCAGAGAACTAGGAAGGGGGAGGGGTGGAGAGAGAGGGAAAGCAAGGGTTACTTGAAGTTAGAGGTCAATATTCATACTGCTGGGGTGTAAGCTGCCCAAGCGAAATGTGAGGAGCTTACAAACATCAGTGTGGGAATGGGAGGGGAAGTTAAAGTGATGATGAGCAACCGGGAGATGAGGTAGGTTCAGGCAGAGTGAGCAGAGGTGCTCAGCGAAACGATCGCCGAAACTTCACTTGGTCTCACCGATATTTAGTCCACACCTGATCCAGCGGATACAGTGGATGAGGTTGGAGGAGGTTGGAGTGAACCTCTGCCTCACCTGAAAAGATTGTCGTGGTCCTTGGATGGAGTCGAGGGCGGAGATATAGGGACAGATGATGCATCTCCTGCGGTTGCAGGGGGAGTACCTGGGGAGGATGTGGTTTGGGTGGGAAGGGACGAGTCAACCAGGGAGTTGCGGAGGGGAACGGTCACTGCAGAAAGCAGGAAGGGGTGAAGATGTGAAGACGAGGCCAGTAGTGGGATCCCATTGGAGGTGGCGAAAATGTCGGAGGAATAGGTGCTGAATACAAAGGCAGATGGGGTGAAAGGTGAGGACTCTTGTCGCTGTTTCGACTGAGGGTAGGGGGGGGGGAGCGAGAGTGGAGATATCGAGGAGACCCTGGTGAGGGCCTCATCATGAAGTAGATTTTCAAAGTCTACAGAGAGACTTGGGTCTTTATTCTTTGGAGCGCAGAAGGTTAAGGGGGGCTTGATAGAGGTTTTTTTAATTTTAAGAGGGACGGACAGAGTTGACGTGGGTAGGCTTTTCCCTTTGAGAGTGGGGAAGATTCAAACAAGGGGACATAACTTCAGAATTAAGGGACAAAAGTTTAGGGGTAACATGAGGGGTAACTTTTTTACTCAGAGGGTGGTGGCTGTATGGAATGAGCTTCCGGTGGAAGTGGTGGAGGCAGGCTTGATTTTATTATTTAAGAGTAAATTAGATAGGTATATGGATGGGAAGGGATTGGAGGGTTATGGTCTGAGAGCAGGTAGATGGGACTAGGTCGGAGAAAGTGTTCGGCATGGACTAGAAGGGCCAAACTGGCCTGTTTCCGTGCTGTAATTGTTATATGGTTATATGGTTATCTATGATGTAGGACGGGAATCAGCAGCAGCAAGCAGCAGCAAGCAGCAGCAATCAGCAGTAGCAGCAGCAGCAATCAGCAGTAGCAGCAGCAAGCAGCAGTAGCAGCAGCAAGCAGCAGCAGTAGCAAGCAGCAGCAAGCAGTAGCAAGCAGCAGCAAGCAGCACCAAGCTATGTTGCTTGGGAAGTAGTGTGTGGGGATTGTGTGGGGATAGTAAGGAGTAAGACCTGTGTGATCTCCCGGACTAGTTTCGATCGCCTAGCTTGGCGTCGGAGAGGAATTTCCCGGATTTTTTCCCAAATTGGCCTGGGTTTTTTATCCGGTTTTTCGCCTCTCCCAGGAGATCACTCAGTTCTTTTGGGTGGGCGGTTGGAGCGGTTGGAGTAGCGGCCGGGCGGTAGGTTTAGTAACCGAGCGCGGGGCTTTGTTTGAAGAGTATGACTGCCAGGGCAGTTTTTTGTTCTGGGTGTCGGATGTGGGGAATCTGGGAGTCTGATAGTCTTCCAGACATCCACATCTGCTCCAGGTGTGACGAGATGGGGCTCCTAAGGGACCGTATTAGGAACCTGGAGCGGCAGATTGATGACCTCCGTCTGATCAGGGAGAGTGAGGAGGTTATAGATAGGAGTTACAGAGATGTGGTCACTCCTAGACCACGGGAGGTAGACAAGTGGGTCACTGTTAGGGGGGGCAAGGAACAGAGGCAGGGACTAGGGAGTACCCCGGTGGCTGTACCCCTTGGAAATAAGTACTCCTGTTTAAGTACTGTTGGGGGGGACAGCCTACCTGGGGGCAACGACAGTGCCCGGGCCTCTGGCAAGGAGTCCGGCCCTGTTGCTCAGAAGGGTAGGGAAAGGAAGAGGAGAGCAGTAGTAATAGGGGACTCTATAGTGAGGGGGTCAGATAGGCGTTTCTGTGGACGCAGTCGGGAGACCCGGATGGTGGTTTGCCTCCCTGGTGCCGGTGTCCGGGATGTGTCTGAGCGTGTCCAGGATATCCTGAAAGGGGAGGGAGAGGAGCCAGAGGTCGTGGTACCAACAATATAGGTAGGATAAGGGAAGAGGTCCTGAAAGGAGAATTCAGGGGGCTAGGAAGAGAGTTAAAAAAAAGGACTTCCAAAGTAATAATCTCAGGCTTACTGCCTGTGCCACGCGATAGTGAGAATAGGAATGGAGTGAGGTGGAGGATAAATACGTGGCTGAGGAACTGGTGCAGGGAGCAGGGTTTCAAGTTTCTGGATCATTGGGACCTCTTCTGGGGGAAGTATGACCTGTACAAAAAGGACGGGTTGCATCTGAACCCGAGGGGAACCAATATCCTGGCGGGGAGATTTGCTAAAATAACTGCGGAGACTTTAAACTAGTACGGTTGGGGGGAGGGACTCAAACACAGATAGCTAATAGGCAGTGTGTGAGGCAGGAGGCAGAAAAGGGAAACACTCAGACCCAATATGTAGGAGAGAAAGAAAGGAAAATAAATAAACTGAGAATAAGAAATGATGGGTCCCTTAAATGTGTATATTTTAATGTTAGGAGCATTGTAAGAAAGGTGGATGAGCTTAGAGCCTGGATTGACATCTGGAAGTATGATGTTGTGGCGATCAGTGAAACATGGTTGCAGGAGGGTTGCGATTGGCAATTAAATATTCCAGGATTTCATTGTTTCAGATGTGATAGAATCGGAGGGGCAAGAGGTGGGGGTGTTGCATTGCTTGTCAGGGAGGATATCACAGCAGTGCTTTGGCAGGACAGACTAGAAGGCTCGATTAAGGAGGCTGTTTGGGTGGAACTCAGAAATGAGAAAGGTTTAGCAACACTTATAGGGGAGTATTATAGACCGCCAAATAGGGAACGAGAATTGGAAGAGCAAATATGTAAGGAGATAGCAGATATTAGTAGTAAGCACAGAGTGGTGATTGTGGGTGATTTCAATTTTCCGTATATAGACTGGGAATCACATTCTGTTAAAGGGCTGGATGGTTTGGAGTTTGTAAAATGTGTGCAGGATAGTTTTTTGCAGCAATACGTAGAGGTGCCTACCAGAGAAGGGGCAGTGTTGGACCTCCTGTTAGGAAATGAGATGGGTCAGGTGACGGAGGTATGTGTTGAGGAGCACTTTGGGTCTAGTGATCATAATGCCATTAGTTTCAATATCATTATGGAGAAGGTCAAATCTGGACCAAGGGTTGAGATTTTGGATTGGAGAAAGGCTAATTTTGAGGAGATGAGAAAGGATTTAAAAGGAGTGAAATGGAAATTGTTGTTTTATGAAAAGGATATAATAGAGAAATGGAGGATATTTAAAGGTGAAATTTTGAGAGTACAGAGTCTTTATGTCCCTGTTCGGTGGAAAGGAAAGAATAATAATTTGAAAGAGCCGTGGTTTTCCAGGGAAATTGGACACTTGGTTCGGAAAAAGAGGGAGATATACAATAAATATAAGCGGCAGGGAGTAAATGAGGTTTTTGAGGAATATAAAGAATGTAAAAGGAATCTTAAAAAGGAAATTAGAAAAGCGAAAAAAAGATATGAGGCTGCTTTGGCAAGTAATGTAAAAGTAAACCCCAAGGGGTTCTACAGATATGTCAATAGCAAAAGGATAGTGAGGGATAAAATTGGTCCATTAGAGAGTCAGCGTGGACAGCTATGTGCTGAGCCGGAAGAAATGGGGGAGATATTAAACAATTTCTTTTCTTCGGTATTTACCGAGGAGAAGGATATTGAATTATGTGAGGTAAGCGAAACAAGTAGAGTAGTGATGGAAATTAGGAGGATTAAAGAAGAGGAGGTACGTACACTTTTGAAGAATATAAAAGTGGATAAGTCTCCAGGTCCTGATAGGGATATTCCCTAAGACATTGAGGGAAGTTAGTGCAGAAATAGCAGGGGCTATGACGGAAATATTTCAAACGTCATTAGAAACAGGGATGGTGCCGGAAGATTGGCGCATTGCGCATGTTGTGCCTTTGTTTAAAAAAGGTTCTAAAAGTAAACCTAGCAATTATAGACCTATTAGTTTGACGTCTGTGGTGGGAAAATTAATGGAAAAGATACTTAGGGACAATATATATAATTATTTGGATAATCAAGGCCTGATTAGAAACAGTCAACATGGATTTGTGCCTGGAAGGTCATGTTTGACTAATCTTCTTGAATTTTTTGAAGAGGTTACCAGGGAAATTGATAAGGGCAAGGCTGTGGATGTTGTCTATATGGACTTCAGTAAGGCATTTGACAAGGTTCCACATGGAAGGATGATTAAGAAGGTTAAATCGTTGGGTATTAATAGTGAGGTTGCAAGATGGATTCAACAATGGCTGAATGGGAGATACCAGAGGGTAACTGTTGACAATTGTATTGCAGGTTGGAGGCCAGTGTCTAGTGGAGTGCCCCAAGGATCTGTGTTGGGTCCACTGTTGTTTGTCATTTACATTAATGATCTGGATGATGGTGTGGCAAATTGGATTAGTAAATATGCAGATGACACTAAGATAGGTGGAGTAGTTGATAGTGAGGTAGATTTTCAAAGTCTACAGAGAGACTTGGGCCTTTTGGAAGGGTGGGCTGAAAGATGGCAGATGGAGTTTAATGCTGATAAGTGTGAGGTGCTGCATTTTGGTAGGACAAATCAAAATAGGACGTACAGGGTAAATGGTAGGGAATTGAGGAATGCAGTGGAACAGAGGGATCTGGGAATAACTGTGCATTGTTCCCTGAAGGTGGAATCTCATGTGGATAGGGTGGTGAAGAAGGCGTTTGGTATGCTTGCCTTTATAAATCAGAGCATCGAGTATAGAAGTTGGGATGTAATGTTGAAATTGTACAGGGCATTGGTGAGGCCGAATCTGGAGTATGGTGTGCAGTTCTGGTCGCCAAATTATAGGAAGGATGTCGACAAAATGGAGAGGGTACAGAGGAGATTTACTAGAATGTTGCCTGGGTTTCAGCACTTAGGCTACAGAGAGAGGTTGAACAGGTTGGGTCTTTATTCTTTGGAGCGTAGAAGGTTGAGGGGGGACTTGATAGAGGTTTCTTAAATTTTGAGAGGGACGGACAGAGTTGACGTGGGTAGGCTTTTCCCTTTGAGAGTGGGGAAGATTCCAACAAGGGGACATAGCTTCAGAATTGAGGGACAAAGGTTTAGGGGTAACATGAGGGGGAACTTCTTTACTCAGAGGGTTGTGGCTGTATGGAATGGGCTTCCGGTGGAAGTGGTGGAGGCTGGCTCGATTTTATTATTTAAGAGTAAATTGGATAGGTATATGGATAAGAGGGGATTAGAGGGTTATGGTCTGAGTGCAGGTAGATGAGACTAGGTCAGGGAGAATGGTCGGCGTGGACTGGTAGGGCCGGACAGGCCTGTTTCCATGCTGTAGTTGTTATATGTTATATGTTATATATGGAACCCCCATTCTCTAAAGAATGAGGACATCATATCATATCATATCATATATATACAGCCGGAAACAGGCCTTTTCGGCCCACCAAGTCCGTGCCGCCCAGCGATCCCCATACATTAACACTATCCTACACCCACTAGGGACAATTTTTACATTTACCCAGCCAATTAACCTACATACCTGTACGTCTTTGGAGTGTGGGAGGAAACCGAAGATCTCGGAGAAAACCCACGCAGGTCACGGGGAGAACGTACAAACTCCTTACAGTGTAGCACCCGTAGTCAGGATCGAACCTGAGTCTCCGGCGCTGCATTCGCTGTAAAGCAGCAACTCTACCGCTGCGCTACCGTGCCGCCCACGGTATCTCAGATGTGCGGCGTAGATAGAGGGGGAGGGGAAGGTGAGGAGGGGAGTATAGGAGGGGAGCCGGGGGGGGTGGGAAGGAGGGGATAGAGTTGGGGGAGAGGGGAGGAGAGGGAGAGGCAGAGGGTAGGGAGAGGCAGAGGGGAGGGGAGGGAGAGGCAGGGGGGAGGGGGAGTGAGGGGATTGGGAGTGAGAGGGGTGGGGGATGGAGAGGGTGGAGGGGGGAAAGGGGAGGGAGGGGGAGTGAGAGAGTGGGAAGCGGGGTGTGGGGGTGGGGGAAAGGGGGAGGGGGGTTGGGGAGGGAGTGGTGGAGGAGGAGAGGGAGGGGAGGGCGGGAAGGGGTGGGGGAGGAGAGGGAGGGAGCGGGAAGGGAGGAGGGGTGAGGGAGGAGAGGGTGTTGCCCCAATGCAGTAGAGGGAACCCTAGGGGGGAGGGGGAGAGGGTAGAGAGGGGGGAGCGAGGGAGGTAGGGGGTGGAAGGGGGGGAGGGAGAGGGAGGGATGGAGGGGGAAGGAGGGGGAGAGGCACTGGGGGGGAGGGGAGGTAGGGAGTGGGAGGAGAGGAGGAGGGTGGGAGGGGGGGAAGGGGGAGGTGGGGCGGGTGGGAGAGGGGGGAATGGGGGAGGGGTTGAAGGGCGGGGGCGGTAGAGAGGGAGGTACGGGGAGGGGGGAGGGTGGGGAAGGGAGTGCGGGAGATGGGGAGGAAGGAATGGAGGGAGAGGGGGAAAGGGGAGGACGGGGAGAGGGGGAGGGGGGTGAGAGGGGCGGGGAGAGTGCGGGGGAGAGGGTGCTGCACCAATGAAGCAGTCGTTTGGCACGGTCGAGTAAATGAAAAAACTAGATAATTAAATTGGAGGAAAGCAGGCAGTTAAAAACATTCCTAATCTCCCCGAAATAAAATCGATTAAGGTTTGATAAGGGCTTTAAACTTTCAAAAAAAGCTGTTCATGAGCAAGTAAATAGTCAATAGTCAATTTATTTATATACACATAAATGTGCAGTGAAATGAAAAATTACCCGCAGTTCAACAATAAGACCAATAAGAATAATCAATAAAAATGCAATAACACATACAATCATAAACCAACACAAAACAAAAGAAACATCCATCACAGTGAGTCTCCTCCAGTCCCCTCCTCACTGTGATGGAAGGCCAGAATGTCTTTTTCTCTTCCCCTGCCGTCTTCTCCCGCGGTCAGGCTGTTGGAGTTGCCACATCGGGGCGGTCGGGGCTCCCGACATTGAAGCCCCCGCCGGGCGGTGAAAATCCTACGGCCTATTTCAGGCCTCGCCGGATGGTGAAACGTCCGCGGCGGGCCGACCCAAGCCCCGAGGGGGAGGGTGGGGGAGGGAGTGAGGGAAAGGGGGGAGGGGGCGAGGGGAGGAGGGAGAGAAGTGGAGGGGGGAGTGAGGTGAGAGGGGCGGGGAGAGTCGATTAAGGTAAGATAAAATCGATTAAGGTAAGATAAAGTGCTTTAAACTTTCAAAAAAAGCTGTTCATGAGCAAGTAAAGGCTTAATATGATATCAAATGCACAGCTCCACCTAATTCGTCAGGTCATATTTATTCATGATTTGTAGACAGGGAATAGCACACAAAATGTTAAATTTGTGGGGCGTCAGTGTTGATTGCTGCTGTAAATAGGCAGCAGTAGATCGCCCTCTGCTGGTGCAGCAAATCTCTGGCGACAAACGTCATCTATCTGGGTTTAACTATTCAAATGATCAGATATTAATACCTTATTTACACGGTTATAATGAGAAATGCTGAAAACTTCATTGTTTCTTTTTTCTTCTCGTACTCCAAAGTGGAAAGAGAGATATATTGATGTGGAAGAAGGAACTGGACATGCTGGTTCAAACCGAAGATGGACACAAAATGCTGTGGTAACTCAGCGGCACAGGCAGCATCTCTGGAGAGAAGGAATGGGTGACGTTTCGGGTCAAAACCCTACTTCAGACTGAACGTCGCGGGAAAGGGAAACGGGAGATATGGACGATGATGTAGAACAAATCAATGAATGATATGCAAAAAAATAACAATGATAAAGGAAACAGGCCACTGTTTGCGAGGTGAGAACGAAAAACTGGTGTGATTTGGGTTGGGGAGGGATGGGGGAGAGAGGGAATGCAGGGGTAACTTGAAGTTAGATAAATCAATATTCATACCCCTGGGGTGTAAGCTGCCCAAGCGAAATATGAGATGCTGTTCCTCCAATTTGCATTTAGCCTCTCTAAACGCAATGATGGGGAGTTATTGAACAAATTGCCACCAACTAATTCTCTGTTCCAATCACAACTGCTTGGCCAGATATTCTATTTCAGTTTAATTTAGTTTAGAGATACAGCACGGAAACAGGCCCTTTGGCCCATCGATTCCGCACCGACTGGCTATCCCCACACACTAACACTAACCTACACACACTGGGGACAACTTATTCTTATACCAAGCCAATTAACCTACAAACCTGTACGTCTTTGGAGTGTGGGAGGAAAGCGAAGATCTCGGAGAAAACCTACGAAGGTCACTGGGACAATGTACAAACTCCGTACAGACAGCACCCGCAGTCAAGATCGAACCCGGGTCTCCGGCGCTGCAAGCGCTGTAAGGCAGCAACTCTACCGCTGTGCCTGTTCAGTTCTCCATTCCTCAGAACTTTAGCTTTCCACATCTGATTAGGGGCAGGACTATTTCCATTCATCTGTAAACATTTACTGTTCAGTCAGTCAATGTCTCCAAATGCAGTTATAACGTCATCCGGTGATAAGTGATAGGAGGGGGAGAGGGAGAGAGGGAGAGAGGGGGAGAGGGGGAGAGGGAGAGAGAGAGAGAGAGAGAGAGAGAGAGGAGAGAGAGAGAGAGAGAGAGAGAGAGAGAGAGAGAGAGAGAGAGAGAGAGAGAGAGAGAGAGAGAGAGAGAGAGAGAGAGAGAGAGAGAGAGAGAGAGAGAGAGAGAGAGAGAGAGAGAGAGAGAGAGAGAGAGAGAGAGAGAGAGAGAGAAAGAGAATGCAAGGATTATTGAACTTAGAGAAATCAATATTCATTCTTTGGAAAAAGCTTGGATTGTTTTCTCTGGAGAGTCGGAGGAGTACAGAAAATTATAAGAGCAAGCATAACATCTTCTTCATTCTATCTGCTCGTGTTGAGAATTTCAGGAAGCAATGGACTTGGACACCAATATCCCATTAATACTGTTCTGGGTCTTTCAATTAACTGTCTACTATCCGGGTGCACATTTTGCTCAACACCTTCGCTCAGTCCGCCTGGACCAACCTGATCTCCCGGTTGCTAAACACTTTAATTCCCCTCCCAATTCCCACATTGACCTTTCTGTCCTAGGCCTCCTCCATTGTCAGAGTGAGGCTAAACGCAAATTGGAGAAACAGCATCTTGTCTTATATTTCGCCTGGGCAGCTTACAGTCCAGTGGTACGAATATTGATTTCAAGTAACCTTGGCATTCCCAGTGAGACCATTCGTCCCATCATCATCACTGCATTTTCAATACAGCTGCAGACGGATGTTTCTTCGACCGGTAAGTGAAACAGATCCGTGTACCAGGGAGACACAAGAAACTAAACATGCAGGAATTTTGAGCAAAAAACAAGTGTTGCCGGAACGCCGATTGATGGACCCCGGGAACATAGTCTGTCCATTTCCCTCCATAGATGTTGCCTGAGCCGATCTGTCCATCCAGCACTTTCAGTAATGGCCATCGCTCAGTGTGAAATATAGTGGGAGTGTGGATCCAACTCTTTGTGTGAGTTGAGTTGAGTTTGAGTTTACTTTATTGTCATGTGTACAGAGGTACAGTGAAAAACTTTTGTTGCGTGCTATTCTATTTGTGGAAAGATAATACATGATTACAACCGAGCCATCCACATCCATTGCTTAGAGATACACTATAAAGGGGATAACATTTAGTGTAAGAGAAAGTCCAGTAAAGTCCGATCACAGATAGTCAAAGAGTCTCCAATTAAGAGGATAGTATCTCATGATTGCTCTCTAGTTGTTGGTACGTTGGTCCCGTTGCCGGATAACAGCTGGGAAGAAACTGTCCCTGAATCTGGAAATGCGCCTTTTCATACATCTTTGCCTTTTGCCCGATGGGAGAGGGTAGAAGGAGTGGCCAGGGTGCGACCCGTTCTTGATTGTGCTACTGGCCTTGCTGAGGTGGTGTGAAGTGTGAATGGAGTCAATGGAAGGGAGGTTGGTTTGTGCGATGGTCTGGGCTGTGTCCATAATTCTCTGCAATTTCCTTGAGGTCAATGATGGAGCCGTTCCCAAACCATGATGTGGTGCATCCCGATGAAATGCTTTCCACCGCGCATCTGTAGACGTTAATGGGAGTTGTTGGGGACATGCCGAACTTCCTAAGCCATCTGAGGAGGTAGGTGTGATTTCTTCGCCATTCCTACAGTTTGGGTGGTCCAAGAGAAGGTGTTGGTGATATCTTCTCCTGGGAATTTGAAGCTTTTAACCTCCTTTACTTTGACGCCGTCTGTGGGTGCACGTTATATTTTATTTCAGTTGATTTCACATGGCTTTCGCCATCCACAAAAAAGCTTCCAGTTCGAACACATCCATACCATTGCCTAGTTTAGTTTATTGTCAAGCGTCCCGAGGTACAGTGTAAAGCTTTTTTTGTTGCGTGCTATCCATGCAAAGAGAAGATATCAATGATTACAATCAAGCCGTCCATGGTGCACAGATACAGAACAAAAGGTATTCAATTTATTCACAAAATGCTGGAGTAACTCAGCAGGTCAGGCAGCATCTCGGGAGAGAATGAATGCTGCCTGACCTGCTGAGTTACTCCAGCATTTTGTGAATAAATCGATTTGTACCAGCATCTGCAGTTATTTTCTTATACAAAAGGTATTCAATGCAAGATAAAGTCCAATAGTCCGATTAAAGATAGTTCAAATATCTCCGATGAAGGAGAGATAGATCGGGGCAGTATTCCAGCAGGTGAGACTGAAAGAGTTTAAGTATTTACAAAAGTAACAGGTCGCAAAATGGTTGCAGCCTTCATCATGTCGTATCTCCGTTGGCGCTACGGCCGAACACCGTGGAGTCGGCGGCCTCCAGCTGGGATCGACCTTGAAGACTCCGGTCGCAGGGCCTGGACTTACCATCTCGGAGGCTTCGGCCGTGGGCCCTGCAGACCGCAACATCTGGAGTTCGCAGGTCCCTGGCTGGCGACCGGCTTTCGGGAGCTCCAGCCGTAGCAGCTTCGACCGCCCCGGAGCGCGAGGTTTGATCGACCCGCTCGCAGGCCCTTCATCGCCCTGCGTGGCCTGGCCGCCGCACTTTCCATCGCCCGGTGGGGGCTCAGGACCTTCATCGGCCTGCTCGGCTCGGCTCGGCCCTGGGACTTTCCATCGCCCGGTGGGGGCTTCAAAAGTCGGGAGCCTCGATCGCCTCGTGGCACCACGGGAGAAGAATGAGGAGGAGATAAGACTTTTCTTTGCCTTCCATCACAGTGAGGGTGTGCTTGGAGTAATCACTGTGATGGCTGTTTGTGTTAAAATTGTCATTGTGTGTCTTGTGTTCTTTATTGTCTCCTGCCGGACCCTGACGTGAGAGGACGCTGGCGCTATTTGTTCGCCGCTTCTCCGTCAGGACAGTTCGTCTGTTTGTTTTTATGTCATGACTGTTTTTGTAAATCGTCTTTGAGCATTTGGAAAAGCGTTATATAAAATAAATGTTTATTATTATTATTATTATTCTTGCACGTTGTAACTTGCTTAGCTCAGCAGAAAAAGATAAAGCTGTGTCTAACCGTGAGAAGTGCAGCTAAGCAGAAAAAATAAAGCTGTGTCTAACCGCGAGAAGTGCAGCATGTACTTTAAAAAATCCTGAGCTTTAGTTGGCCTTGCTGAAAAAAAGAATAGGCTGAGATTGCATTATTAAGGAAAAAACTGACCTTTCGTTGGCTTTGCTAAAAGAAATATCAAGAATAAGATGAGATTGCTTTATTTTGAAAAAAAAGGACCTGCTGATGATTTCTTAATACCTTATATGGACATGGTCTTATTTCTTTCTCTACCTTGTGTGGGCATGATGTGAGTGGTGCCACCTCATTCACGGATAAGAAAAATATGTAACTATACCGTTTTGTCCCTTGTTTCTGAGAGTGGGACACGAGCTGAGCTTGGGTGTCGGAAGACCTCCCCACTCCTGCCTGGCGTAATAAAGACTTTACTCTTTTACCACTAACTGTTGCATTGTTGTCCGTCTAGAGAAAAACGAACTTTAACAAGACGATGGTCCAGTTGCCAGAGAACACCTGGGAATAAACTGGTCTCTTCTTCCCTTGCCGCTTCAGATGGAGGTTTCGTGTTGAAGAACAGGTTTCTGGGTGGGTGTTGGTTTACCCATGAGGATACCCAGAGCAGTGGATGGAGTAGAGAAACAATTGGTGGAAATTGGTGGGCGAGTGTTTTTCTTTATTTCAAAAATAAACTTTATTCTAAGAAACCCAAATCTGAGTTTAGTTTATTATCACGTGTACCGAGGTACAGTGAAATACTTTAATTGCGTGCTAACCAGTCAGCGGAAAGAATATACACCGAGACATTCGCAGTGTACACATCCATGATTAAAGGAAGAACGTGAAAAATGTTAAGTGTAAAATAAAGTCCAGTAGAGTCCGATTACAGATAGTCCGAGGGTATCCAATGAGGTAGATGGTGGCCCAGAACCGCTCTCTAGTAGTTGGCAGGGCCGTCTGATTATTGTGGCTGTGAAGGGTGAGTGCGTCCACACATCTCTGTCGTCAGCTTGCTCCCCCACCCCCCCCCCCCCCTCTCTCCCCCCCCCCCCCCACCCCCCACATCCCCCACATCCACCATCCCTTATGTGTCATTTGTGTGGTTTGATGCTACGTGACTAACTGCGTGGGCTCTCCGCAAAGAAAGTGAAAGAATATCTTCCGCATTCCAGTCCAGTCTCCGGAGAGGAACCCGCGACAGCGATTGAACAGGTTCAGAATATCCTTCCCCGACAGACATCACCGCTGGCGTTAGAGTCGAGGCTGGGATTTGCCAAAGGCTAACCAGAGCTCTCAGCGCGGGGCTTGGAGTCAGTCCGGTGAGGTTCAGGGTCTGACTTCAGCGATGACAGTGCAGGAGGGGGCTCCCAGCGAGACCATTCGTCCCATCGTAATCATTGCAACCCCACTGCAGCTGCAGACCGACACTTCCTCGACCGGCGAGTGAAACAGATCCGTGCACCAGGGAGACACAAGAAACTAAACATGCGGGAATTTTGAGCAAAAACAAGCGGAGCAGGAACTCCGATTGAGGGAGGCCGGGAACATAGTCTGTCCATTTCCCCCCATAGATGTTGCCTGAGCCGATGTGATCTTCCAGCGGTTGCGGCAATAGACAATAGACAATAGACAATAGACGCAGGAGGAGGCCATTCGGCCCTTCGAGGCAGCACCACCATTCAATGTGATCATGGTTGATCATTCTCAATCAGAACCCCGTTCCTGCCTTTTCCCTACACCCCTGACTCCGCTATCCTTAAGAGCTCCATCTAGCTCTCTCTTGAATGCATTCAGAGAATTGGCCTCCACTGTCTTCTGAGGCAGAGAATTCCACAGATTTACAACTCCCTGACTGAAAAAGTTTTTCCTCATCTCCGTTCTAAATGGCCTACCCTTTATTCCTAAAATGTGGCCCCTGGTTCTGGACTCCCCCAACATTGGGATCATGTTTCCTGCCTCTAACGTGTCCAACCCCATAATAATCTTGTGTGTTTCGATAAGATCCCCTCTCATCCTTCCAAATTCCAGTGTATGCAAGCCAAGTCGCTGCAGTCTTTCAACATATGACAGTCGCGCCATTCCGGGAATTAACATAGTAAACCATCA
>NW_027602521.1:0-34000 GCF_053455715.1 Rhinoraja longicauda
TGTCGTCTCAGACATAGGCTCAACCTGAGCGTGAGGATTCTCTGTTGCAGCAGGCCCACCTTTCTTCCCCTCTCTCAGTCTCTTCGAGTCGGATATTTTCTTTGATTTAGGCTTAGAAGCCATGCTTTAAACAATCCCGGGTGGTTTTTTAAACAGTTATAAACAGTTTCTTTACTTAATCGGCAGTTTTCTAAATTTTTTCAAGGGAGCTGCAAGACCATGACCTGAACCTACGTCATCACGTGACGACCCCCTATCTAGCTCTCTCTTGAACGCATCCAGAGAATTGGCCTCCACTGCCTTCTGAGGCAGAGAATTCCACAGATTTACAACTCTCTGAATGAAAAAGTTTTTCCTTGCCTCCGTTCTAAATGGCCTACCCCTTATTCTTAAACGGTGGCCTCTGATTCTGGACTCCCCCAACATTGGGAACATGTTTCCTGCCTCTAGCGTGTCCAATCCCTTAATAATCTTATATGTTTCAATAAGATCCCCTCTCATCCTTCTAAATTCCACTGCATAGAAGCCTAGTTGCTCCAGTCTTTCAACATATGACAGTCCTGCCATTCCGGGAATTAACCTAGTAAACCTACACTGCACGCCCTCAATAGCAAGAATGTCCTTCCTCAAATTTGGAGACAAAAACTGCACACAGTACTCCAGGTGCGCTCTCACTAGGGCCCTGTACAACTGTAGAAGGACATATTTGCTCCCATACTCAACTCCTCTTGTCATAAAGGCCAACATGCCATTAGCTTTCTTCACTGCCTGCTGTATCTGCATGCTACGTTTAAGTGTCTGATGAACAAGGACACCCAGATCTGATTGTACTTCCCCATTTCTTAACTTGACATCATTCAGATAATAATCTGCCTTCCTGTTCTTTCGACCAAAGTGGATAGCCCCACATTTATCCACATTAAACTGCATCTGCCATGCATCTGCCCACTCACACAACCTGTCAAAGTCACCCTGCATCCTCATAGCATCCTCCTCACAGTTCACACAGCCACCCAGCTTTGTGTCATCTGCAAATTCGCTAATGTTACTTTTCATCCCTTTATCTAAGTCATTAATGTATATTGTAAATAGCTGCGGTCCCAGCACCAAGCCTTGCGGTACCCCACTAGTCACTGCCTGCCATTCTGAAAGGGACCCATTTATCCCTACTCTTTCTTTCCTGTCTGCCAACCAATTTTCTATCCATGTCAGCACCCTACCCCCAATACCATGTGCTCGAATCTTGCCCATTAATCTCCTAAGTGGGACCCTATCAAAGTCTTTCTGAAAGTCCAGGTACACTACATCCACTGGCATTCCCTTGTCCATTTTCCTAGCTACATCCATAAGAGATTCCAGAAGATTAGTCAAGCATGATTTTCCCGTCGTAAATCCATGTTGGCTCGGAACGATCCTGATACTGCTATCCAAATGTTTTTCAGATCGGATACTGATGACAAATGATGATCAACCTGAGTTATTAACTCTGTTTCTCTCTCTACAGACGCTAACCGTCCAGCTGAGTATTTCTCGGATTTTATGTTTGATTTTCAGCATCTCCCTATTCCTTCTCTCCAGAGATGCTGCCTGACCTGCCGAGTTACTCCGGCACTTTGTGTCTATCCGTCCAAACCTTTCCTGTCTGTGTGTCTGCCCGAATTTCTTTTCATTATTGTCCATTTGGGGATGCTTGTGCCTCTGATGGATATTAGGGTGCCGTCTGTACGGAGTACGTGTGTTCTTGCCGTGACCTGCGTGGGTTTTCACCGGATGCTCAGGTTTCCATCCACACTCCAAAGACGTGCAGGTTGTGGGTCAATTGGCTTCGGTAAAATAGTAAATTGTCCCTACTGTGTGTGGGGTAGTGCTGGTGTGCGGGGATCGGTGGTTAGTGCGGATTCAGTGGGCCGAAGGGCCTGTTTCTGTGCTATAAAGTGGAAGATAATAAAGAGGACGAAGGTTGGACTTTTTTGCCTTCCATCACAGTGAGGAATATGGGGAGTCCGCGGTGGTGGATGTTTATGTTAACTTCTATGTAATTCTGTGTCTTGTTGCTTTTTTTTGTCTGGCTATATGGTAATTCGCAAATCACAGTACTTAATTGGAACATGTGACAATAAAAGACCTTTGACTCTAAAACTTACTGAAGCTTACTTGGAGAATTTAATGCTTTTAAACTAGCTCTTGTTCACACCTTATCTTTTTTTCTGATTATTGTGTAATGAGGATCTGTGATGCCACCTGCCAGCCTGATTCTCTCCTCACTTACACCTCAATCATCCCCTCTAACATCTTCAGACTTTAAACTCAAAGCTTGTCACCGACTGATTGCTGAAGATAGACACAAAAGCTGGAGTAACACAGCGGGACTGGCAGCATCTCTGGAGAGAAGGAATGGGTGACGTTTCGGGTCGAGACCCTTCTTCAGACTCAATCTTCGGTTTAAACCAGCATCTGCAGTTCCTTCCAACGCACGGGTCGATTCTGACCGTTTGAAAATGTGTCTTGACACGAAACGTCACCCATTCCTTCTCTCCAGAGATGCTGTTTGTCCCGCTGAGTTACTCCAGGATTTTGTGTCTGTCTTCGGTTTAAACCAGCATCTGCAGTTCCTTCCTACACATACCGACTGATTACTGTTCACTTCAGCTTTGATGGCAACCGGTATTATGGAAGCAAGACCCCATGGCGCTGATGGCGGCGGCAACCCGAGACCCGCTGTTGAGGCGGCTCCTCACCCCCCTCCTCCACCCTCATCCCCCTCCCTCTCCGCCGGGCCTGCAGCGGCGGCCCCGAACCCGACCCCGCCCGGCAGCGGCTCCACAAGGAGCGGCAGCGGCTGCGGAGAGAGGCGGCCTTGGAGGCCCGGAGTGGCGGAGGAGAGAGAAATGGAGGGGTGAGGGAGAGGAGGAGAGGGAAATGGAGGGGTGAGGGAGAGGAGGAGAGAGAAATGGAGGGGTGAGGGAGAGGAGGAGAGAAAATTGGAGGGGTGAGGAGGAGAGGAGGAGGCGAGGGAGAGGAGGGATGAGGGCGAGGTGGAGAGGAAGAGGGGGAGGAGGAGGTGCAGGGAGAGGGAGAGGAGGCTGAAAGAGAGAGGAGGAGAGGGGGAGGGGGAGAGGGAGTGGGCGAGGAGGAGAATTTGGGAGAGGAGGAGAGAGGTGAGGGGGAGGTGGAGCAAGAGGAGGAGGGATGATTCGGAGGTATCCTCTTTATTCAGGAAACGGGGCTTCAACTCCACTCCACGATGTTGTCCAGCCTCACTTACCCCTCTGGCAGCTTGTTCCAGACACCCACGACCTTCTGTGTGAAAATGTTGTTCCTCAGGTTCCCGATTAAATCTTGCACCTCTCACCACAAACCTGTGTCCTCCCTCTCCCCCCTCAACTGTGTCAACCTATTGCCAGCCAGGCTTTGTCCTGCCCCCTTCCTCCCATCGTTATTCCATCTCCCACCCCCTACAATCAGTCTGAAGAAGGGACCCGACCCGAAACATCAGCTGTCCATGTTCTCCAGATGTGCTGCTTGACCCACTGACTTACTCCAGCACTTTGTACTTTTTTTTGTAACCCTGCATCTGCAGTTCCTTGTTTCTGCATCTTCACGTTGTACATTTGCGTCAGATTTACATTAATTCCTCTAGACGGCAGCGTGCGCAGTGGACATGCGTTTTGAACCAGGAAGTGGCAGAGTTAAAAAATGGCTTCGAAAGAACAGGTCGAGAGTTTAACTGAGGAGGTAGTTTGTCCCATCTGCCTGGATTTCTTCACCGATCCGGTGTCACTGGAGTGTGGGCACAACTTCTGCCGCTCCTGTATCACACAGAGTTGGGACAGGGAGGGGAGAAACTGCTGCCCGGAATGTAGAGAGGTGTTTACAGACCGCACCCTCAGGGTGAGTTGGGCCTTGGCGAGACTGGCTGAGAAAGCTCGAACACTGAGCCTGAATCGGACAGAGAAGGAAAGTAAACTTCACTGCGAGGAACATCAGGAAGAACTGAAGCTGTTTTGTGAAACTGACAAGAAGCTGATCTGTGTGGTTTGTGCAGCTGGGCGGGAACACAAGTCTCACAGCTTCATGCCGGTTAAAGAAGCTGTTGAAAACCACAAGGTAAAAGCAAACCGATTTTGATCGCATCATTGTTTAATTCCGTTTTTATTGTCTAACACTTTTATTCTCCGATTTTCAAACACAATCGCAGGGTCAGGTTAAAGCTTCCATCCAGTCTCTCACAAAAGATAAATCAGGGATCCTGCAAATGGAGCAGCAACAGAAAGAGAAGATTTCTGGAGTTCTGGTGAGGCTTTTAAGTTTCGATTTCCTGATCTTGTGCAGGTTTGATCCCCGTGACGCGTGTAATAACAGGGCAGCGCAGTGACACAAGTAGTGCTGCTGTCTCCTAGTTCTGGTGAGCGGATTCGATCCTGACCTCGGGTGCTGCATAGAAAATAGGTGCAGGAGTAGGCCATTCGGCCCTTCGAGCCAGCACCGTCATTCAATATGATCACGGCCTACTTTTTATTCTTAAACTATAACCCCTGGTTCTGACTCCCCCAACATCGGGAACAATTTTCCTGCACCTAACCTCTCCAATCCCTAAAGAATTTTACATGTTTCTATAAGATCCTATCAAATTCCAGTGAATACAAGCCCAGTCGACCCATTTAAAATCAGGCTGAAGAAGGGTCTCGACCCGAAACGTCACCCATTCCCTCTCTCCTAGATGCTGCCTGACCTGCTGAGTTACTCCAGCATTTTGTGATACATTCTTTCATCATATGTCAGTTCCGCCATCCCGGTAATTAACCTGATGAACCTACACTGCACTCCCTCAATAGCAAGAATGTCCCTCCTTAAATTAGGAGAACAAACAGCACACAATTTTCCAGGTGTGGCCTCAACAGGACCCTGCACAACTGCAGTAGGACCTCCTTGCTCCTAAACTCCAATCCTCTCACAATGAAGGCCAACATGCCATTAGTTTTCTTCACTGCCTGCTGTACGTGCATGCTTACTTTCATTGACTGGTGTACAAGGACACCCATGTCTCATTGCACCTCCACTTTTCCTAATCTGACACCATTCAGATAATAATCTGCCTTCTTGTTCTTGCCACCAAAGTGGATAACGTCATATTTATTCACATTTTACTGCATCTGCCATGCATCTGCCCACTCACCCAACCTGTCCAACTCACCCTGCAGCCTCACAGCATCCTCCTCGCAGCTCACACTGCCGCCCAGCTTTGTGGCATCCGCAAACTTGGAGATGTTACATTTAATTCCCTCGTCTAAATCGTTAATATATATTGTAAATAACTGCGGTCCCAGCAATGAGCCTTGCGGCACCCCACTAGGGAGTGGTGGACGGATAAATGGGAATTAATGGACACCTGAAAAGGAATAGGCAGCTGGGAATTGTATTAGGTGTAGATGATTGAAGGTTATAAGATTACCCTCACAACATTTCAGAAGCATTTAGACAAACTATTGAATTGCCAAAGCAAGTAAAAAAATGTACAGGACAAATGTCACCGTCGACCTCTGAGGGAAACACAATCAGTGACATTACATATTGATCTTCACCTTTCATTTGACAGGAACAGTCACACAACCTTCAGTCCAAGATCGCATCCCAGTTTGCTGAACTGCACCAGATTCTCACTGAGAAAGAGCAGCGCATACAGGCAGATATCCGGGAGGAAGAGAAGAGGATTCTGAATAGAATGAAGAAAAATCTTGGAGAGATCGAAGAGAATTTAAAATCTATTCAGGAGGAACTCTCTAAGTTGCAGCAGCAGATGGATCAAAAGGACAGTGTGGTGTTTCTGAAGGTGAGGGGTTACACCACAGTCTGGCGAAGTGAAAGTGCAGTCACAAAATGGAGGGGGATATTTCAGAAATACATGCTGCATTTACCAGTAATTCAGAACTGGGTAAATGTTTCATCTGTTCCAGCTGTTGTTCCCAAACTAATTGGCCTCCCGCATAATCTATGGGATCTCAGGACTGCCTGGCCTGAATGTAGAGAGGTGTTTGTATTCTGTGGAGTTGAGTACTACGATGGGTGATCCTATATCTGATCCCAAGGGCCACGAATGAGCAGAGGACAGTAAATCTCTGGGATTCTCCAACCAAGAGACTCTGATAGGTTGAACCTATTAGACGTATTTATACCAGAGGAAGATAAATTTTCGAAAATTCGGGGAACTGAAATCAAAGGGAATGGGACAAGGCGGAGGAGTTCGTTCCTGGGCTAGATACGCCATGACCACATTGTGGGGATTAACATTGAAATCTAGAATGTGGCGCACACAGCAGATTGGACATCTATATCCGGTTCCCATCAGCAGTGGGCGGTCACCTTGGGGGAATTTGCTCTGTTTGTTTTACCCGCATTTGTTCACCATAGAATTACATCCCATTCTACATAATAGACCAGGCCATTCACCACATCCTATCCAGTCAGGATTTCTGCTCCACTCAACATCCCTCCCATCTACTCACCACACCCGGTAACAATACCCCAAATACTAGGAGTGCTCACGAGTTTATCCCGCTTGCCCTTAAATGTATCTCTGCTGTTGTCTTCATTCCTTCCAATGCTAGCGAGGTCCATGTTCTCATGACTGCATTCCTTTCGGTATTTGTTGAAGACCAGGTTACATTGCAGCTTTGATTTTTGCTCTCCCATCGATTAGAGATATTATTTCATCCTCACCCATTTAAATCCACCGATAAATTAAATCCTATCTCATCATTCCTGACATTTTCTCCAGATAAAATCCCACGACCTGCCCAGTCTTTGCATGGAGCTCCATCCTCTCAGTCATGGCATCATTCTCATGAACATTCCTTGTGCTTTTCCCCATCGTTCTATGTCTCGACGGCAATGTCCACTTTCTATCTGCATGGCAGCGGAGATAAGAGTTGGGAAATGGGAATTATCAGAGGGTTGTAGAAATGTGGAGAAATTCCCGCTGTCGGGATGAGGACGGTCCATCTCAGTCAATTGAGATTTGTGTTTTATTTCTTTCAGGGGGAAGCTGGTCGCAAGCGAAGGTAGGACATGCTCTTGACGGAAACATTGTAGGTTTTCGTGGAACAATTCAAAATATTTCTAATGCTCAGTTGATAACCGGCTGTTAAATATTCGCAGGGTTCGTGATGAAGCCAAACCACTGTCAGTGGTAGAGGAGGCCTTGCTGATTGAAAAGTTTCATTGCCCTGTTTCATTCAACACAACATTTAAAGAAACATCTGATGACTTCAAGCAAGGTAAAGCTTATACCTTTTCCATTGTTCTTGTTTCTGACATCTTGAAGTAAGATGTGTACGAAAGAACTGCAGTTGCAGGTTTAAATGAAAAGTAGACACAAAATGCTGCTGTGACTCAGCGGGACAGGCAGCATCTCAGTCGAGAAGGAATGGGTGATGTTTCAGGTCTGGACCCTTCTTCAGTCTGAAGAAGGGTCTCGACCTGAAACGTCACCCATTCCTTCTCTCCAGAGCTGTTCCTGTTGTAGTCCGTGGCCTATTAGAAAAAACAGGCAGACAACCGAATTCGTTTAACCTCTTTATTTTACTCACCCAGCTGGGAGAAAGTCTAGAAACCGAAGCGTTTAGAAACGCTTAGGAAGCCAGTGTAGTCTCTCCGAATGCTAACAATTACACACATTTTATACCCGTAATACATGCGCCAGTACATTTCCGTTGCTACCTTATATGGCAAGTTTTACAATGTCCTATCAATCTTTATGTGCCCTTTAGGACCCCCATGTCCTCCGTGTCCTGTGTGACCTACATGTCCTTGGTATTCCCAGGACCAAAGAGCAGTCTTTATGGCCAAATGTTCCCCTTAACAATCAAAGGATGGTTAACCTTCAAAGCCTTAAAGCCAGTTGCCCATATCAAAGGATACACTTAGCCATAAACCGCGCTTCCATGCTGACAACAGGATGTCCTGGCAACATAATCAAGCTGGAGCTTTCACACCACTTTTACACCCCTGCAATAAAACCCACATGGCTACATTCGTAATGTGAGCCCTTACACTCCCGGTCCCGCTGAGTTACTCTAGCATTTTGTGTCTACCTTTGATTGGTCTATCTTTAAGTAATGCTAAGATGCAAAGATTAATGTTATTTTGAACTGAAGGGAAATTGAAGATTTGATCTCCCACCAAGCTCATCTGCTGGGAAGCATCACCGAGTCAGAGAGCTTTGTAGCACAGCAACAGGCCCTTTGACTCGACTCGACCATGCCAACCACGTTGCCCAACGAAGCTAGCCCCACTTGCCTGAGTCTGGCTCATATCCTTCCAAGTCTTTCTTATCCACGTATCTACCCAATTCTCTGTGAACAGTTGTAATTGTACCTGCCTCGACCACTTCCTCTGTCAGATCGTTCCACATCTACACTACCCACTGACTGAAAAACCTGCTCCTCAGGACCTTTTTATTGTTTCCACTCTCACCTTAAACTGATGCGCTCGAGGTTTAGACTCTCCGACCTTGGGTAAAGTATTGCGGCTAATCACCTTGTCTGTGCATCTTATACACATCTATAATGTCACTCTGACAGGCCCCCAAGAAAAAATGTCTCAGTCTGAATAGTCTCTTTCAGGAATGAGTATATGAATCTATGATGAGCGTTTGTCGGCATTGGGCCTGTCTGTACTCGCTGTTGCTCAGAGGAATGAGGGGGGATCTCATACAGAATAGTGAAAGGTTTGGATAGAATGGACGTGGAGAGGATGTTTCAATTAGTGAGCGAGTCTAGGACTAGATATTTATTTACAAAAATGCTGGAGTAACTCAGTAGGTCAGGCAGCATCTCAGGAGAGAAGGAAAGGGTGACGTTTCGGGTGGGACAAAGGAAGGATGTAGGTGGAGGCAGGAAGACAGAGGGAGAACTGGGAAGGGGGAGGGGAAGAGAGGGACAGAGGAACTATCTAAAGACAATAGACAATAGGTGCAGGAGGAGGCCATTCGGCCCTTCGAGCCAGCACCGCCATTCAATGTGATCATGGCTGATCATTCTCAATCAGTACCCCGTTCCTGCCTTCTCCCCATACCCCCTGACTCCGCTATCCTTAACAGCTCTATCCAGCTCTCTCTTGAATGCATTCAGAGAATTGGCCTCCACTGCCTTCTGAGGCAGAGAATTCCACAGATTCACAACCCTCTGACTGAAAAAGTTTTTCCTCATCTCAGTTCTAAATGGCTTATTCTTAAACTGTGTTCTGGACTCCCCCAACATTGGGAACATGTTTCCTGCCTCTAACTCAGATCCTGGGGGGACAGGGCTTTCTCCATCGCTGCTCCCACCCTATGGAACTCACTACCCCAAACCGTTAGAGACTCCTCCACACTCACCACATTCAAAACATTGCTGAAGTCTCACCTGTTCAGTACTGCCTTCAACCACTGAAGGTCACCTCACCTTCTGTCTCCTTTCTCTGTTCGTTTACTTGTTTACTTATTTATCTATTTATTCATTTCCCTATGTTCTCTAAATCTCTGTAAAGCGTCTTTGAGTATATGAAAAGCGCTATATAAATAAAATGCATTATTATTATTATTATTAACGTGTCCAACCCCTTAATAATCTTATACGTTTCGATAAGATCTCCTCTCATCCTTCTAAATTCCAGTGCATACAAGCCTAGTCGCTCCAGTCTTTCAACATATGAAAGTCCCGCCATTCCGGGAATTAACCTATTAAACCTACGCTGCACGCCCTCAATAGGAAGAATATCCTTCCTCAAATTTGGAGACCAAAGCTGCACACAGTATTCCAGGTGCGGTCTCACTAGGGCCCTGTACAACTGCAGAAGGACCTCTTTGCTCCTATACTCATCTCCTCTTGTTATGAAGGCCAACATTCCATTGGCTTTCTTCACTGCCTGCTGTACCTGCATGCTTCCTTTCAGTGACCGATGCACTAGGACACCCAGATCTCGTTGTACGTCCCCTGTTCCTAACTTGACACCATTCAGATAATACTCTGCCTTCCTATTCTTACAACCAAAGTGGATAACCTCACACTTATCCACATTAAACTGCATCTGCCATGCATCTGCCATTTCACACAACCTGTCCAAGTCACCCTGCAACCTCAGAGCATCTTCCTCACAGTTCACACTACCACCCAGCTTTGTATCATCTGCAAATTTGCTAATGGTATTTTTAATCCCTTCATCCAAGTCATTAATGTATATTGTAAATAGCTGCGGTTCCAGCACCGAGCCTTGCGGTACTCCACAAGTTACCTCCTGCCATTCTGAAAGGGACGCACTTATCCCCACTCTTTGCTTTCTGTCTGTCAACCAATTTTCTATCCATGTCAGTACCCTACCTCCAATACCATGTGCTCTAATTTTGCCCACTAATCTCCTATGTGGAACCTTGTCAAAGGCTTTCTGAAAGTCAAGGTACACCACATCCACCAGCTCTCCCCTGTCAATTTTCCTGGTTACATCCTCAAAGAATTCCAGAAGATTAGTCAAGCATGATTTCCCCTTCGTAAATCCATGCTGACTCGGAACAATCCTGTTACTGCTATCCAAATGCTCCGCAATTTCGTCTTTTATAATTGACTCCAGCATCTTCCCCACCACTGATGTAAGACTAACTGGTCTATAATTTCCCGTTTTCTCTCTCCCTCCATTCTTAAAAAGTGGGACAACATTAGCTACCCTCCAATCCACAGGAACTGATCCTGAATGTATAGAACATTGGAAAATGATCACCAATGCGTCCACAATTTCTAGCGCCACCTCCATAAGTTCTCTGGGATGCAGACCATCAGGCCCTGGGGATTTATCAGCCTTCAGTCCCATCAGTCTACCCAACACCATTTCCTGCCTAATGTGGATTTCCTTCAGTTCCTCCGTCACACTAGGATCTCTGCCCACTAGAACATCTGGGAGATTGCTTGTACCTTCCTTAGTGAAGACAGATCCAAAGTACCGGTTCAACTCATCCGCCATTTCCTTGTTTCCCATAATAAATTCTCCCGCTTCTGTCTTCAAGAGACCCACATTTGCCTTGACTATTTTTTTCCTCTTTACATACCTAAAAAAGCTTTTACTATCCTCCTTTATATTATTGGCTAGTTTACCCTCGTACCTCATCTTTTCTCCACGTATTGCCTTCTTAGTCATCTTCTGTTGCTCTTTAAAAGAGTCCCAATCCTCTGGCTTCCCACTCTTCTTTGCTTTGTTGTATCATATCATATCATATCATATATATACAGCCGGAAACAGGCCTTTTCGGCCCACCAAGTCCGTGCCGCCCAGCGATCCCCGTACATTAACACTATCCTACACCCACTAGGGACAATATTTACATTTACCCAGCCAATTAACCTACATACCTGTACGTCTTTGGAGTGTGGGAGGAAACCGAAGATCTCGGAGAAAACCCACGCAGGTCACGGGGAGAACGTACAAACTCCTTACAGTGCAGCACCCGTAGTCAGGATCGAACCTGAGTCTCCGGCGCTGCATTCGCTGTAAAGCAGCAACTCTACCGCTGCGCTACCGCGCCGCCCCTACTTCTGCTCTTTTATTTTTATGCTGTCCTTGACTTCCCTTGTCAGCCACCGGTGTCTCTTACTCCCCTTGGAATCTTTCCTCCTCTTTGGGATAAATTGGATGGAGTTGAGGGGGGGAGGTGAAGGGACAGGTGTTGCATCTCCTGCGGTTGCAGGGGAATGTGCCCGGGGATGGGGTGGTTTGGGCAGGAAGGGACGAAAGGTCAGAGCCTCAGAATTACTGGATGTTCCGTTAGGAAGGAGATGACGGGAAATGCTTTTAATCAGAGGGTGGTGAATTTGTGGAATTAATTGCCACAGAAGGCTGTGGAGGCCAAGTCGGTGGATATTTTTAAAGCTGGATTCTTGATTAGTATAGATGTCAGAGGTTATGGGGAGAATACAGGAGAATGGGGTTAGGAGGTAGAGATAGATCAGCCATGATTGAATGGTGGAGTAGAATTGAAGGGCCGAATGCCCAAATTCTAATACTTTCACTGATGACATTACGACCTGATGATGGTCCAACTTCACCTGATAACCCAGCCCTTCAGACCTGATGAAGTTGTTGTAAACCCTTTTGCACCCACTCCAATTGACTAACAAACCCACCCTTCCCTTTGTCTCACCCTCCACTCAAACAACACAGGAGCAGGTCATATGGCCCCTCCTGTCTGCCCCCTTTCACTGTGATGATGACGACCCCACCACGCACCTCTGCCTCCTCTTTAACAACCTCAAATTACCGCTCACCTCAATATCCTCCTGCTCCGATCTGCCTCCATATCTGAATAACCCGCTTCATTCCTCCATCCCCACCGCAATCTCGCAATCCTCCTCATTCTCCGCACTCGTCCTCCCCATCCACCCTCCCTCACCTCACGAAATTCCCCTCTCCATCCCCGGATAAAAACTCCGGGAGAGATGTCTGTTGTCCACCAGATGTGGTCGGGGTGAAACGCCGGGCAGGGTTTCAGTTGTCCGCCCGCCGGTCCCGGGGCCGCGCTGCCCGAGTCTCCCCCCGACCCCCGGGGACTCTCTGATTCTCTGCTTCTCCCCCCAGTCTCCGTCACCCTGGATGTGGAAACAGCGAGTCCGGGGCTCGAGGTGTCTGAGGATTGGAAGAGGGTGAGATGGACCCGGACCCGGAGGAGTCTCCCTGACACCGGGAAGAGGTTTACAGGCAGTGCGTGTGTGCTGGGATCGGAGGGATTCATATCGGGGAGACATTACTGGGAGGTGGAGGTGGCGGGGAGTCGGGGCTGGAGTCTGGGAGTCGCCGCAGAGTCTGTGGAGAGGAAGAGACGGGTCACACTGACCCCGGAGACTGGAGTCTGGAGCATCAGGCGGGGGGGTGACGAGTTTGATGCACTCACCTCCCCTCCATCCCGTCTCCCCGCCCGTCCCATCCCCGGGAGGGTGGGAGTTTATCTCAGTTACGAGTCCGGGACAGTTTCATTTTACGACGCGGACACCAAGTCCCATCTCCATACCTTCACTGGGAATAAATTCACGGAGAAACTTTATCCTTTCTTCGGGCCTTATTGGTTTATAAACCAATGGCTGAGGATCTGCTCCGGTTCCGCTCCGGGTGTGTAAAAGGGTCGGGTCCCGGGACCAGCGTCAGGAGCGGGGCTCAGGGGCAGAAACCCCGAGTACGCGTGTTCTCCCCGTGACTTGCGTGGGTTTTCACCGGATGCTCAGGTTTCCATCCGCACTCCAAAGACGTGCAGGTTATAGGTTAATTGGCTTCGGTAAAATTGTAAATTGTCCCTAATGTGTGTGGGATAGTGCTGGTGTGCGGGGATCGGTGGTCGGTGCGGATTCGGTGGGCCGAAGGGCCTGCTTCTGTGCTATAAAGTGGAAGATAATAAAGAGGACGAAGATTGGACATGTTTGCCTTCCGTCACAGTGAAAAATGTGGGGAATCCGCTGTGGTGGATGTTTATGTTAACTTATATGTAATTCTGTGTCCTGTTGCTTTTTTTAAAATCTGGCTATATGGTAATTCGCATATCACTGTACCTTAATTGGTACATGTGACAATAAAAGACCTTTGAAACCTATATCTCTAAAACTTACTGAAGCTTACTTGGAGAATTTAATGCTTTTAAACTAGCTCTTGTTCACACCTTATCTTTTTTTCTGATTATTGTGTAATCAGGATCTGTGATGCCATCTGCCAGTCTGATTCTCTCCTCACTTACACCTCAATCATCCCCTCTAACATCTTCAGACTTTAAACTCAAAGCTTGTCACCGACCGATTGCTGAAGATAGACGCAAAAGCTGGAGTAACTCAGCGGGACAGGCAGCATCTCTGGAGAGAAGGAATGGGTGACGTTTTGGGTCGAGACCCTTCTTCAGACTCAATCTTCGGTTTAAACCAGCATCTGCAGTTCCTTCCAACGCACGGGTCGATTTTGACCGTTTGAAGATGGGTCTTGACACGAAACGTCACCCATTCCTTCTCTCCAGAGATGCTGTTTGTCCCGCTGAGTTAGTCCAGCAATTTGTCTTCGGGTTAAACCAGCATCTGCAGTTCCTTCCTACACATACCGACTGATTACTGTTCACTTCAGCTTTGATGGCAACCGGTATTATGGAAGCAAGACCCCATGGCGCTGATGGCGGCGGCAACCCGAGACCCGCTGTTGCTGCGGCTCTTCATCCCCCTCCACCACCCTCACCCCCTCATCCCCCTCCCTCTCCGCCGGGCCTGCAGCGGCGGTCCCGACCCCGACCGGCAGCGGCTCCACAAGGAGCGGCGGCGGCTGCGGAGAGAGGCGGCCATGGAGGCCCGGAGTGGAGGAGGGGAGAGAAATGGATGGGTGAGGGAGCGGAGGAGAGAAAAATGGAGGGGTGAGGGAGAGGAGGAGAGAGAAATTGAGTGGTGAGGGAGAGGAGGAGAGAGAATGGAGGGGTGAGGAGGAGACGTGAGGTAGTGGAAGAAGATGAGGAGGGGAGGTGAAGGAGAGGAAGAGGGGGGGTGAGGAGGAAGTGCAGTGAGAGGGTGAGGAGGGTGAAAGGGAGTGGAGGAGAGGGAGAGGTCGAGGAGGTGGGGTAAAGGAGAGGAAGAGGAGGGGTGAGAGGGAGGTGGAGCAAGAGGAGGAGGGGGTGATTCGGAGGTGTCCTCTTTCTTGAGGAAACGGGGCTTCAACTCCACTCCACGTTGTTGTCCAGCCTCACTTACCCCCTCTGGCAGTTTGTTCCAGACACCCACGACCTTCTGTGTGAAAATGTTGTTCATCAGGTTCCGATTAAATCTTGCACCTCTCACCACAAACCTGTGTCCTCGAGTTCTCGATTCCACTGCTCCGGGTAACAGACTGTGCATTCACCCTGTCTATTCACCTCTTGATCTTATGCACTTCATCCCCCTGCGCTCCAATTAATAAATCCTTCCCTTCCCAACCTCTCCCTTTCGCTCTGACCCTCAAATCCTGGCACCATCTTCGTGAATCCACTCTGCAGTTGTTTCCAGCATTTTATCCTGCCTTACACTGTCCCAATCGCTACTCTTCGCTTTCCTCTATGTTCAGGACAGTTTAATGTGTAACTGACCCCTCCCTGTGGTAGAGAGCGGGGGAACCCTCCATAGTTTCCGCGGGTGGATTTGTCTCCTTCCTTTAAAATGGTCGTAACGATGGTGACCCTCGGGTGCTCTGGCCGGCGCTCCTCTTCCCAGAGGAAGGCAGACATTGATGGTGAAACTCACCAGCGCCTTCAGTGCACCTGCACAACCTTTGGCCGTCTGAGGAGAAGACTGTTTGAAGATCAGGACGCGCAGCAACGCCACGCGGTGCGACCACAGACCAGCTGTAACTTTGAGAATTAACTTTGACAATTGCAGAAACAGCGGGAATCAGATTTAATAAGCGACTTTTGTCACCTATTACCACATCTACGGCCCAAACCACGTGCATGGCTTAAAATGTGGAATAAAAGTAGAAATTCCCCCAAATACTCAGTAGGTTAGCCAGCTGCAAGGTGAAACAGACCGTACATTTCAGATCTAATACTAATGATGAATGGTGTTCAACCTGAGCCATTAACTCTGTTTCGCTCTCTACAGAAGCTAACCAATCTGCTGGGTATTTGTTGGATCTTATGTCTTTCAGATTTTCAGCATCTACTTTTTTTTAGTTTTTCCAGTTCAATGTTCGATTGGAATATGAGTCTGACTATAAATTGCCAAGAAAATAAAACGGACAGAAAACGTTGGCAGCATTCGACAGGTCGAGCAGAGAGTAGTATGTGGATAGGGAGGCTTAATATTTCTGAGGTACTGTGGAGCAGCGAGTAGAGCCTCTGCCTCGGGGCCAGTGACCAGAGTTCAACCATTACGATAATTTGGAGTCCACGTCGAGAAGAACGGATACAGTAGATGTGTTTGGTGGAGGTGCAAGTGAACCTCTGCCTCACATGAAAGGACTGGCGGCGTCCCTGAGTGGTGTCTAGGGAGAACGTATAGAGACAGGTGTTGCGTCTACTGGATTCCTAACTCTCGGCGAGACCAAGTGCAATCTGGGCAATCGTTTAGCTGAGCACCGATCTTCCGCCTTGGCCTACGTGATCTCACGGTTGTCAAATGTTTATACCCCCCTTCCCATTCCCATACTGACATTTCTGCCCTGGGCCTCCGCCAATGTCAGAGTGAGGCCACGCGCAAATTGGAGGAACAGCACCTGATATTTCCCTTGGGCAGCTTGCAAACCAGCGGTATTAATATTGATTTCTCTAATTTCAAGTAACCCTTTCATTCCCTCTCCCTGCTTCTCCCTCTACCCACCATAGGCGTCCCACTAGTTTTATTATTCGTACCCCATAATGATCATTTCCACAGTCAACAATAGACCATTGTGTGCTCCATTTTTCCCTAGACATCTGGACATTGACCACAAACGCACTGACTCCAACAGGTACCCAGTCAGTGCTTCCACTAGCCCAGCCTCCTGTGAGGATACCATCTCCTTCTCTCACTTCCTCCATCTCTCCCGCATCAGTGCTCTAGATGAGGTGTGAAGGATGGAAATGCAGACGATGGTTGAAACCGAGGATAGACAAAAAGCTGGAGTAACTCAACGGGATAGGCAGCATCTCTGGAGAGAAGGAATGGGTGACATTTCAGCCGAGACCTTTCTCCGGACTTGTTCGGGATCACAGAGTGGCCAAACGGTCATGTGTTCGCAGCCCAATTTACCGGTTACATTGCCATCTGTTTATTATAATTATAAAAGATCATTGTGACATTTTTCGATCAAAGTATAGTTTAGTTTAGAGATAGTGGGAACAAAAACTGCAGTTGCTGGATTAAATCGAAGGTAGACACAAAATGCTGGAGGAACTCAGGGGATCTCGACCCGAAACGTTACCCATTCCAGAGATGCTGCCTGACCCGCTGAGTTACTCCAGCATTTTGTGTCTCACTTTAGTTTAGAGATACATCGCGGAAACAGGCCCTTCGGCCCAACGATTCCGCACCGACCAACAATCCCCGCACATTGACACACTGGGGACAATTTACACTTCTACCAAGCCAATTAACATACAAACCCTGTACGTCTTTGGAGTGTGAGAGAGAACCGAAGATCTTGGAAAAAACCTACGTGGTCACAGGGAGAACTCCGTACAGACAGCAGTCGGGATCGAACCCGGGTCCCGGCGCTGTCAGCCAGCAACTCTATCGCTGCCCCGCGACAGAAGTGGGAGGACTTGTGCAGGTTTATTGCCACAGGGAGGAAGGATCTCCTGTGGCGTTCTGTACTGCATCTTTACATTTTCACAAAAGTATTTCACAAAAGCAGTTAACGCGTTGAAATGAACAGCTCTGATTTCACTTAATGTTTTTGTAGGAAAATAACTGCGGATGCTTGTACAAATCGAAGGTATCACAAAATACTGGAGTAACTCAGCGGGTCAGACAGCATCTCTGGAGAGAAGGAATGGGTGATGTTTAGGGTCGAGACCCTTCTTCGGACCCTACATTTTATGATACCCTCACTTGCTGCTTAATTCACTCTTCCCACATTTACATTCCCCCTGGTTTTATTTGCGCGCTCACTGGGGTTTTACGACACGGAATTTGGGGATTAAATGGGAGCCGTTCAGCGCCGACCTGTTGTCCACCGGGTTCAAGGTCATCAGGCCATAAGCGACAGGAATAGAATTAGGCCATTCGGCCCATCAAGTCTACTCCACCATCCAATCATGGCTGATCGACCTCTCCCTCCAAACCCCATTCTCCCCGATTCTCCTCATAACCCCTGACCACCCGTACTAATCTATCCCTACCTTAAAAATATCCACTGACGTGGCCTCCACAGCCTTCTGTGCCAAGGAATTCCACAGATTCACCATCCTCTGACTAAAGTAATTCCTTCTCATCTACTTCGTACAATAACCTCTTCCTGCACATATTTTCTTTGTTTCTATACACAACAGGAATGTTTCGTTTAGTTGTTAGTTTAGTTTAGGGGAATGCGATTTTGGGAGAGTGCAGTTGGTTCCAGGGTGGGAATGATGGGCCAAATGGCCTCCCACAAGAGCATCAGGTGGTGTGTCTTTGTGATGGTACCATTCCCCGCCAGGTAGGGTTTTTTTTCACCCAGAGAGTTTTAAATCTGCGGAATTCTCTGCCACAAAAGGTAGTGGAGGTCAATTCAATGGATCTTTTAAAGACAGAGTTGGAGATAGCACTTCGGGCTAAAGGAATCAAGGGATATGGGGAACAGGGTACTGATTTTAGATGATCAGCCATGATCATATTGAATGACCGTGCTGGATCTAAGGGCCGAAGGGCCTACTCCTGCACCTATATTCGATGTTTCTATGTTTCCAATTGTTGAATGCCGACCAAGATGCCCCCATCTAAGTTAGTCCCATGTGCCGCGTGTGGCCCATCCCACAGCCATGCACCTGTCCAAATGTTTTATTAAATGCTCTTAAAAGCTTCAAATACCCGCCCCAATGTACCTGAGAAAGAGGCGAGGGGGGGGGGGGTGTGGCTACGACTGAAACAAGACATGTTACCCGCATTCTACAGAGAGGCAGGCAGAGCCTGATCCCTACGGGTTCCCACCCGCAACCGGGAATTTGTTTTGGACACATTATGCGAGGACAAAGGACCTGGTCTCGGACAGGGTGGTCTGCAGCACAGGAGTTCCGCAGGAAACAGTGCTACCTCCATTCATGTTCACCCTGTACACTGCGGGCTTCAGGCACAGCTCTGCAAACTCCTATCTACAGAAGTTCTCTGACGACTCTGCCATCGTAGGCCTCATCACTGGCGACGAGGACAGGGCGTACACAGAACTGATCAAGGAGTTTGTGCACAGGTGCCAGCAGAACTGCCTCCGGATCAACGCTGGGAAAACCAGGGAGATGGTGGTAGATTTCCGCAGGCGCAGCCAGGTCCCCCCGACACCGGTGAACATCCAAGGAATGGACATTGAGAGGGTGGATTCTTATAAGTACCTGAGTGTTTACCTCAATAATAAATTGGACTAGACCGAAAACACCAATGCGTTATACAGAAAGGGCCAGAGCAGACTTTATCTGCTAAGGAGACTCAGGTCCTTTGGAGTACTGGGGGAACTCCTAAGGACCTTCCACAACACGGTGGTTGCATCGGCCATTTTCTATGGAGTGGTTTGCTGGAGCAGCAACATCTCAGCGGCGGAAGGCAAGCGACTCGACAAGCTGGTCAGGAAGGCCAGCTCTGTCCTGGGTTGACCCCTCGACTCAGTGCAGGTGGTGGGAGAGAGGAGGATGATAGCAAAGTTAACACCACTGCTGGGCAAGGACTCCCGCCCCATGCAGGACACTGTCACTGCACTGAGTAGCTCCTTCGGTGACAGACTCCTTCACCCCAAGTGCGTGAAGGAGAGATATAGGACATCTTTCCTTCCCGCTGCTGTGAGACTGCACAACCAGCACTGCTCCCATCAGACGAGTCAACAGGAACAGTTAAGAATACACATAAACTGATGACAATTTATCATTGTCTTTACTTTTATTTATAACTAGACCAAGTGGACCCATTGGGCCCATTCCGCGTAGATGGGGGAATGGGAAGGGGAGAGGGTGTCACGGAGTGAACCCTGGACGCAATGCCTCTCCTGTATTGTATCACCCTCAACACCCTCCCCCCCCACTCAATCCCCCTTATCCCCCCGCCTCCCCCGTTGACCTACTCCATCCCCCCTACCCACCCCCACTTGCACCTACACTGCCCCCACCTCCACTTGTCCCACCCCCACTATCCCCTCCCATACCCCCATTCACCCTAGCCCTGCCCCCACCCCAATTTCCCCCTCCCCACCCCTATTCCCCCCTCCCCCTCCCCTCGCCCCCACCTCCCACCCCCCCCCACCCCGTCTCTCCCTGCCCGCACCCTACTCTCCGCCCACCCCCAATCTTCCCTCCTCCCCACCCCCACTCTTCCCCACCCCCACTCTTCCCTTGTCCCCACCCCCACCCTGCCCTCCTCGCCACCCCCACTCTCCCCCACCCCATTCTCTCCTCCCCCTCCCCTCCCCCCACTCTCTCATCCCCACCCCTTCCTACCCCAACACCCTCACTCTCTCCTCCCCCACCCCCACTCTCCCCCCACCTCCACTCTCTCCCCCTCCCTCCACTCTCTCCTCCCCAACCCCTCCTCCCCCAACACCCCCCACTCTCTCATCCCCACCCCACTTTTTCCCCTCACTTCCCCCACCCCCACTCTCTCCTCCCTCACCCCCTCCCCCCATATTCTCCACCCCCACTCTCCCCTGCCCCGCACTGTCCCCCTTCCCCCACCCCCACTCTCTCCTCCCCCCACTCTCCCCTTTTCCCCACCCCCACTGTCCCCTGCCCCTTACTGCCCCCCTCCCCCCCACCCCCACTCTCTTACCCCGAGCCCCACCATCCCCTGCCCCCCACACACAGTTCCCCTTCCCCCCACCCTTCCTCCCCCACACTCCCCGACCCCCTTCCACCCATCTCCACTCTCCCCTCATCCCCCACTCTCTCCTTCTCCCCACTCCCCTCCTACCCCCACCATCGCCTCCACCCCCCTCGACCCCCCCCCCCTCGGAGCGGAAAGGGGAGAGAAAGGCACTGAGCACGGCACTGCCGTCAGTCGGGTGGGTGCCCCCCGCCCACCTCTCTCGTAACGGGAGAGGCGACGACGCCTCCCGGCGGTCAGCGCTGCCCGATCTCAGTAATGTCAGAGCGCGAGGCATGCCGGGACGGACGGCGGTACTGCGGGCGGGGGGGTGGGGCGGTGAGCGCATTAGTTAAAGGTCGTGGGGGGGCGGAGCACATTAGTTAAAGATCCGGGGGGGGCGACGCATTAGCTAAAGTTCCGGGGGGGCGCATTAGTTTACGGTCCGGGGGGTGGGGGAGCGCATTAGGTATCGGTCCGGGGGGGGGGGGGGGCGAGAGCGAGCTTATCTCTTGTAGACGTGCGGGTGCAATTGTGACGTCTCAGGCTGAAGACCGGCGGGGGGGGGAGGAGCGCGAGCTCATCTCTCACATGCGCACGGGTGCCATTGTGACGTCCCACGCTGAAGACCGGCGGGGGGGGGGTTGCTGGGGGGGGGGAGCGCATTAGTTAAAGGTCCGGGGTGGGGGGGGCGAGCTCATCTCTCACAGGCGCACGGTGCCATTGTGACGTCACACGCTGAAGACCTTCGAGAAATGGGTTAGACATGAAATGTTTAAACTTTAAAATCTCTCTAGCTTTAGAAATATAGCTTCAATTTGAAGGAGAGTTGTTAGACATTATGCCCAGGATAATGTTTCAAGTAGCGCGTTTCGTTCAAATTGGTGTTATATTTTAAAAGTTCTTAACATATTAAACTTTTTTAAAAACACTTAAATCCCTTTTCCACTCGCCGCTCCCAAGATGGCCACCGGGGGCAGGACCCGCCCGAGTGACGGGAGTGGCGGCCAATGAGGAGGGGGGGGTAGGAGAGTAGAAGAGGAAGGACAGACACCTTATTCTGGTAGAAACATAAAATTCTTAGCGGATTAGACCTGGTGAATGCAGGAAGGTGTTCCCTATTTTGGGAGAGTCCAGAACCAGGGGTCACAGTTGAAGAATGAGGGGTCGGCCAATTCGGACTGAGATAAAGGAGTACCTTTTCACCAGGAGAGTTGAGAATCTGCCGCAGAAGGCAGTGGATGCCGATTCACTGGGTGTATTTAAGAGAGACTTAGATGTAGCTCTTCGGGTTAATGGAATCAAAGGATATGGGGAGAAAGCAGGAACAGGGTACTGATTTTGGATGATCATCCATGATCAAATTAAAATGGCGGTGCTGGCTCGAAGGGCAGAATGGCCTAGTCCTACACCTATTTTCTGTGTTTCTATGTTTTTACGTTTCTCTGGTGACATTTGGAGAGTGAATCCATTTCTCTGGGATGGAACAAGATATTCATGAACTGGGCCAATGGGCGGATTAAAGTCTGGTTTATTTAACTGGGATAAAGGTGATGCAAGTTGCCAAGACAGGCCAGGGCAGATTACACACGTTAAAAATTTACGCCCTGTGTTATTTTTAGCAGACGAGAGAGATATTGGAATGTAGATGCACAGCTCGATGAAAATTGCAAATGGGATGGGCAGGGTGGTGACAAAGGCGTTTGGCACATTTGCTTGGGACCGTGAGGGTATGATATACAGGATTTGATACAACTGTACAAGCCACTAGTAAGATCCACACCTCCAAATTCAGGGACAGTTTCTTCCCATCTGTTATCAGGCAACTAAATTATCCTAACAGAGAGCAGTGCTGAATTACAATCCACCAATTTGGTGACCCTCGGACTATGATAGATCGGACTTTACTAGCGTTACCTTGCACTGAACGTTCTTCCCATCTCATGTATCTATACAGTGGAAATGGCTTGATTTTCTGAAAACTGGATGCACCCAACAAAAGCTTTTCCCTGTTGCCCGGGACACGTGACAATAAACTAAACTGGACTGACTGCATTTACAGTACCTTCCCGCTCAGCTCCATCCAGGGATCCCAGCCGTTTTTCCAAATGAGACAGAGGTTCACGGTCACTTCATCCACTGCATCCTGTAATCCTGGTGACACCAGGCGCACAGTCGTGTGAAACGCGTTGAAACGAAACGATCGACAGCTCTGATTCCACTTGCTGTTTATTTCTCTCTTCCCACATTTACATTCCCCTTGGTTTTATTTGCGAGCTCACTGGGGTTTTTACGACGCCGACTTTAGGAATTAAACGGGAGCCGTTCAGCGCCGACCTGTTGTCCACCGGGTTTCTGCCCCACATCCCCTGTGCCCCGTTCCTGACGCCGATCCCGGAACCCGTCCCTTTTACACACCCGGAGCGGAACCGGAGCAGTTTCTCAACCAGTTTCCATCCAAGGCAGGCCCGAAGAAATAATAAAGTTTCTCCGTGAATTTATTCCCAGTGAAGGTGTGGAGATGGGACTTGATGTCCACGTCGTAAAATGAAACTGTCCCGGACTCGTAACTGAGATAAACTCCCATCCTCCCGGGGATGGGACGGGCGGGGAGACGGGATGGAGGGGAGGTGAATGCATCAAACTCGCCCCCCCCCCCCCCCGCCTGATCCTCCAGACTCCAGTCTCCGGGGTCAGTGTGGCCGGTCCCTTCCTCTCCACAGACTCTACGGCGACTCCCAGTCTCCACCACAGACTCCCCGCCACCTCCATCTCATATAGAGAACCTGCAGCTCTTGGAATTCCTTCTCCAGAACAAAGAAGGGTCCCGACAACGAAAAGTGGTTTGTCCATTTCCCCCCACAGATGCTGCCTGGCCCGCTGAGTTCCTCCAGCACTTTTTTTTCCTCAAGCTATTTCGACAGATTTCTTGTATCTATCATTTCCAATATTCACTTTGCCTTCTCTCACTTCAGGGAATTTCCGATTTCATTCCGCCCTCCGATCTCCAACTGCCCCCCCTCCCCCCCCCCCCCCAAACACGCCTTTACGCCGCTGTGGAAAGGGTGAGGGGGAGGAGGAGCAAGAGGAGGAGGGGTGATTCGGAGGTATCCTCTTTCTTCAGGAAACGGGGCTTCAACTACACTCCACGTTGTTGTCCAGCCTCACTTACCCCCTCTGGCAGCTTGTTCCAGACACCCACGACCTTCTGTGTGAAAATGTTGTTCCTCTGGTTCCTGATTAAATCTTGCACCTCTCACCACAAACCTGTGTCCTCTAGTTCTCGATTCCACTGCTCCGGGTAACAGACTGTGCATTCACCCTGTCTATTCACCTCTTGGTCATATGCACTTCAACCTCCTGCGCTCCAATTAATAAATCCTTCCCTGCCCAACCTCTCCCTTTCGCTCTGACCCTCAAATCCTGGCACCATCTTCGTGAATCCACTCTGCAGTTGTTTCCAGCATTTTATCCCGCCTTACACTGTCCCAAGCGCTACTCTCCGCTTCCGTCTATATTCAGGACAGTTTAATGTGTAACTGACCCCTCCCTGTGGTAGAGAGCGGGGGAACCCTCCATAGTTTCCGCGGGTGGATTTGTCTCCTTCCTTTAAAATGGTCGTAACGATGGTGACCCTCGGGTGCTCTGGCCGGCGCTCCTCTTCTCACAGGAAGGCAGACATTGATGGTGAAACTTACCAGCGCCTTCAGTGCACCTGCACAACCTTTGGCCGTCTGAGGAGAAGTCTGTTTGAAGATCAGGACACAATTCGCAAGTCCTCAATCATTTTGTCACATACCTTCTGTCTTTTCATCTCTGGCCTTTGTCCAACCGTCTGACTATCAACTCCCTCTCCCCCCTCAACTGTGTCAACCTATTGCCAGCCAGGCTTTGTCCTGCCCCCTTCCTCCCATCGTTATTCCATCTCCCACCCCCTACAATCAGTCTGAAGAAGGGTCCCGACCCGAAACATCAGCTGTCCATGTTCTCCAGATGTGCTGCTTGACCCACTGACTTACTCCAGCACTTTGTACTTTTTTTTGTAACCCGGCATCTGCAGTTCCTTGTTTCTGCATCTTCACGTTGAACATTTGCGACGTGCGCAGTGGACATGCGTTTTGAACCAGGAAGTGGCAGAGTAAAAAAATGGCTTCGAAAGACAGGTTCGAGAGTTTAACCGAGGAGGCAGTTTGTCCCATCTGCCTGGATTTCTTCACCGATCCGGTAATATTGGAGTGTGGGCACAACTTCTGCCGCTCCTGTATCACAGAGAGTTGGGACAGGGAGGGGAGAAACTCCTGCCCGGAATGTAGAGAGGTGTTTACAGACCGCACCCTCAGGGTGAATCGGGCCTTGGCGAGACTGGCTGAGAAAGCTCGAACACTGAGCCAGAATCGGACAGAGAAGGAAAGTAAACTTCACTGTGAGGAACATCAGGAAGAACTGAAGCTGTTTTGTGAAACTGACAAGAAGCTGATCTGTGTGGTTTGTCGAGATGTGCGGGAACACAGAGATCACCGCTTCATGCCGGTTAAAGAAGCTGTTGAAAACTACAAGGTAAAAGCAAACCGATTTTGATCGCATCATTGTTTAATTCCGTCTTTATTGTCTAACGCTTTTATTCTCCGATTTTCAAACACAATCGCAGGGTCAGGTTAAAGCTTCCATCCAGTCTCTCACAAAAGATAAATCAAGGTTCCAGCAAATGGAGCAGCAACAGAAAGAGAAGATTTCTGGAGTTCTGGTGAGGTTTTTAAGTTTCGATTTCCTGATCCCTGTGACGCGTGTAATAACAGGGCAGCGCAGTGACACAAGTAGTGCTGCTGTCTCCTAGTTCTGGTGAGCGGGTTCGATCCTGACCTCGGGCGCTGCATAGAAAATAGGTACAGGAGTAGGCCGTTTGGCCCTTCGAGCCAGCAACGTCATTCAATATGATCATGGCCTACCCTTTATTCATAAACTATAACCCCTGGTTCTGGACTCCCCCAACATCGGGAACATTTTTCCTGCATGTAGCCTCTCCAATCCCTAAAGAATTTTACATGTTTCTATAAGATCCTATCTCATCTTTCTAAATTCCAGTGAATACGAGCCCAGTCGACCCATTCAGAATCAGTCTGAAGAGGGTCTCGACCCAAAACGTCACCCATTCCCTCTCCTAGATGCTGCCTGACCTGCTGAGTTACTCCAGCATTTGTGATACATTCTTTCATCATATGTCTGTCCTGCCATCCCGGTAATTAACCTGATGAACCTACAATGCACTCCCACAATAGCAAGAATGTCCTTCCTTAAATTAGGAGATCAAAAGAGCACACAATTTTCCAGGTGTGGTCTCAACAGGACCCTGCACAACTGCAGTCGGACCTCCTTGCTCCTAAACTCCAATCCTCTCACAATGAAGGCCAACATCCCATTAGTTTTCTTCACTGCCTGCTGTACGTGCATGCTTACTTTCATTGACTGGTGTACAAGGACACCCATGTCTCATTGCACCTCCACTTTTCCTAATCTGACACCATTCAGATAATAATCTGCCTTCTTGTTCTTGCCACCAAAGTGGATAACGTCATATTTATTCACATTTTACTGCATCTGCCATGCATCTGCCCACTCACCCAACCTATCCAACTCACCCTGTAGCCTCACAGCATCCTCCTCGCAGCTCACACTGCCGCCCAGCTTTGTGGCATCCGCAAACTTGGAGATGTTACATTTAATTCCCTCGTCTAAATCGTTAATATATATTGTAAATAACTGCGGTCCCAGCAATGAGCCTTGCGGCACCCCACTAGGGAGTGGTGGACGGATAAATGGGAATTAATGGACACCTGAAAAGGAATAGGCAGCTGGGAATTGTATTAGGTGTAGAGGATTGAAGGTTATAAGATTACCCTCACAACATTTCAGAAGCATTTAGACAAACTATTGAATTGCCAAAGCAAGTAAAAAAATGCACAGGACAAATGTCTCCGTCAACCTCTGAGGGAAACACAATCAGTGACATTACATTTTGATCTTCACCTTTCATTTGACAGGAACAGTCACACAACCTTCAGTCCAAGATCGCATCCCAGTTTGCTGAATTGCACCAGATTCTCACTGATAAAGAGCAGCGCGTACAGGCAGATATCCAGGAGGAAGAGAAGAGGATTCTGAATAGAATGAAGAAAAATCTTGGAGAGATCGAAGAGAATTTAAAATCTATTCAGGAGGAACTCTCTAAGTTGCAGCAGCAGATGGATCAAAAGGACAGTGTGGTGTTTCTGAAGGTGAGGGGTTACACCACAGTCTGGCGAAGTGAAAGTGCAGTCACAAAATGGAGGGGGATATTTCAGAAATACATGCTGCATTCACCAGTAATTCAGAACTGGGTAAATGTTTCATCTGTTCCAGCTGTTGTTCCCAAACTAATTGGCCTCCCGCATAATCTATGGGATCTCAGGAATGCCTGGCCTGAATGTAGAGAGGTGTTTGTATTCTGTGGAGTTGAGAACTACGACGGGTGATCCTATATCTGATCCCAAGGGCCACGAATGAGCAGAGGACAGTAAATCTCTGGGATTCTCCAACCAAGAGACTCTGAGAGGTTTAACCTATTAGACGTATTTATACCAGAGGAGGATAAATTTTCGAAAATTCGGGGAACTGAAATCAAAGGGAATGGGACAAGGCGGAGGAGTTCGTTCCTGGGCTAGATTAGCCATGACCACATTGTGGGGATTAACATTGAAATCTAGAATGTGGCGCACACAGCAGATTGGACATCTATATCCGGTTCCCATCAGCAGTGGGCGGTCACCTTGGGGGAATTTGCTCTGTTTGTTTTACCCGCCTTTGTTCACCATAGAATTACATCCCATTCTACATAATAGACCAGGCCATTCGCCACATCCTATCCAGTCAGGATTTCTGCTCCACTCAACATCCCTCCCATCTACTCACCACACCCGGTAACAATACCCCAAATTCCAGGAGTGCTCACGAGTTTATCCCGCTTGCCCTTAAATGTATCTCTGCTGTTGTCTTCATTCCCTCCAATGCTAGCGAGGTCCATGTTCTCATGACTGCATTCCTTTCGGTATTTGTTGAAGACCAGGTTACATTTCAGCTTTGATTTTTGCTCTCCCATCGATTAGAGATATTATTTCATCCTCACCCATTTAAATCCACCGATAAATTAAATCCTATCCCATCATTCCTGACATTTTCTCCAGATAAAATCCCACGACCTGCCCAGTCTTTGCATTGAGGTCTATCCTCTCAGTCATGGCATCATTCTCATGAACATTCCTTGTGCTTTTCCCCATCGTTCTATGTCTCGACGGTAATGTCCACTTTCTATCTGCATGGCAGCGGAGATAAGAGTTGGGAAATGGGAATTATCAGAGGGTTGTAGAAATGTGGAGAAATTCCCGCTGTCGGGATGAGGACGGTCCATCACAGTCAATTGAGATTTGTGTTTTATTTCTTTCAGGGGGAAGCTGATCACAAGCGAAGGTAGGACATGCTCTTGATGGAAATATTGTAAGTTTTGGTGGAACAACTCAAAACATTTCTAATGCTCAGTTGATAACCGGCTGTTAAATATTCGCAGGGTTCGTGATGAAGCCAAACCACTGTCGGTGGTAGAGGAGGCCTTGCCGAGTGAAAAGTTTCATTGCCCTGTTTCATTCAACACAACATTTAAAGAAACATCTGATGACTTCAAGCAAGGTAAAGCTTATACCTTTTCCATTGTTCTTGTTTCTGACATCTTGAAGTAAGATGTGTACGAAAGAACTGCAGTTGTAGGTTTAAATCGAAAGTAGACACAAAATGCTGGAGTGTCTCAGCGGGACAGGCAGCATCTCAGTCGAGAAGGAATGGGTGATGTTTCGGGTCTGGACCCTTCTTCAGTCTGAAGAAGGGTCTCGACCCGAAACGTCACCCATTCCTTCTCTCCAGAGCTGCTCCCTGTCCCGCTGAGTTACTCCAGCATTTTGTGTCTACCTTTGATTGGTCTATCTTTAAGTTATACAAAGATGCAAAGATTAATGTTATTTTGAACTGAAGGGAAATTGAAGATTTGATCTACCACCAAGCTCATCTGCTGGGAAGCTTCACAGAGTCTGAGAGCTTTGTAGCACAGCAACAGGCCCTTTGACTCGACTCGACCATGCCAACCACGTTGCCCAACCAAGCTAGCCCCACTTGCCTGAGTCTGGCTCATATCCTTCCAAGTCTTTCTTACCCACGTATCTACCCAATTCTCTGTGAACTGTTGTAATTGTACCTGCCTCGCCCACTTCCTCTGTCAGATCGTTCCACATCTACACTACCCACTGACTGAAAAACCTGCTCCTCAGGTCCTTTTTATTGTTTCCACTCTCACCTTAAACTGATGCACTCGAGGTTTAGACTCTCCGACCTTGGGTAAAGTATTGTGGCTAATCACCTTATCTGTACATCTTATACACATCTATAATGTCACCCTGGCAGGCTCCCAAGAAAAAATGTACCAGTCTGAATAGTCTCAGGAATGAGTAGATTAACCTATGATGAGCGTTTGTCGGCATTGGGCCTGTACTCGCTGTTGCTTAGAGGAATGAGGGGGGATCTCATTGAAAAATACAGAATAGTGAAAGGTTTGGATAGAATGGACGTGGAGAGGATGTTTCCATTAGTGAGCGAGTCTAGGACTAGATATTTATTTACAAAAATGCTGGAGTAACTCAGCAGGTCAGGCAGCATCTCAGGAGAGAAGGAAAGGGTGACGTTTTGGGTAGGACAAAGGAAGGATGTAGGTGGAGACAGGAAGACAGAGGGAGAACTGGGAAGGGGAGGGGAAGAGAGGGACAGAGGAACTATCTGAAGACAATAGACAATAGGTGCAGGAGGAGGCCATTCGGCCCTTCGAGCCAGCACCGCCATTCAATGTGATCATGGCTGATCATTCTCAATCAGTACCCCGTTCCTGCCTTCTCCCCATACCCCCTGACTCCGCTATCCTTAAGCGCTCTATCCAGCTCTCTCTTGAATGCATTCAGAGAATTGGCCTCCACTGCCTTCTGAGGCAGAGAATTCCACAGATTCACAACTCTCTGACTGAAAATGTTTTTCCTCATCTCAGTTCTAAATGGCTAATTCTTAAACTGTGTTCTGGACTCCCCCAACATTGGGAACATGTTTCCTGCCTCGAACGTGTCCAACCCCTTAATAATCTTATACGTTTCGATAAGATCTCCTCTCATCGTTCTAAATTCCAGTGTATACAAGCCTAGTCGCTCCAGTCTTTCAATATATGAAAGTCCCGCCATTCCGGGAATTAACCTAGTAAACCTACGCTGCACTCTCTCAATAGCAAGAATATCCTTCCTCAAATTGGGAGACCAAAGCTGCACACAGTATTCCAGGTGCGGTCTCACTAGGGCCCTGTACAACTGCAGAAGGACCTCTTTCCTCCTATACTCAACTCCTCTTGTTATGAAGGCCAACATTCCATTGGCTTTCTTCACTGCCTGCTGTACCTGCATGCTTCCTTTCAGTGACTGATGCACTAGGACACCCAGATCTCGTTGTACGTCCCCTGTTCCTAACTTGACACCATTCAGATAATACTCTGCCTTCCTATTCTTACAACCAAAGTGGATAACCTCACACTTATCCACATTAAACTGCATCTGCCTTGCATCTGCCCACTCACACAACCCGTCCAAGTCACCCTGCAATCTCATAGCATCTTCCTCACAGTTCACACTACCACCCAGCTTTGTATCATCTGCAAATTTACTAATGGTACTTTTAATCCCTTCATCCAAGTCATTAATGTATATTGTTAATAGCTGCGGTCCCAGCACCGAGCCTTGCGGTACTCCACTAGTTACTGCCTGCCATTCTGAAAGGGACGCATTTATCCCCACTCTTTGCTTTCTGTCTGTCAACCAATTTTCTATCCATGTCAGTACCCTACCTCCAATACCATGTGCTCTAATTTTGTCCACTAATCTCCTATGTGGAACCTTGTCAAAGGCTTTCTGAAAGTCAAAGTACACCACATCCACCGGCTCTCCCCTGTCAATTTTCCTGGTTTCATCCTCAAAGAATTCCAGAAGATTAGTCAAGCATGATTTCCCCTTTGTAAATCCATGCTGACTCGGAACAATCCTGTTCCTATTACCTAAATGCTCCGCAATTTCGTCTTTTATAATTGACTCCAGCATCTTCCCCACCAGTGATGTCAGACTAACTGGTCAATAATTTCCCGTTTTCTCCCTCCCTCGTTTCTTAAAAAGGGGGACAACATTAGCTACCCTCCAATCCACAGGAACTGATCCTGAATCTATAGAACATTGGAAAATGATATCCAATGCGTCCACAATTTCAAGCGCCACCTCCTTAAGTACTCTGGGATGCAGACCATCAGGCTCTGGGGATTTATCAGCCTTCAGTCCCATCAGTCCACCCAACACAATTTCCTGCCTAATGTGGATTTCCTTCAGTTCCTCCGTCACCCTGGGACAGACATGTCCAAAGTCCGGCCCGGGGGCCAATCGCGGTCCGAGGTCAGATTTTATACGGCCCGCAGCTTCCGTCTTAAAAATTATTATTCATGGCCCGCCAGCACTGTCTAACAGAATGAAGGTAGGGGGAGGGGAGAGGGAGAGGAGAGGGCGACTACACCTCCCGGCGGTCAGCGCTGCCTGACCCCCCCCCCCCCCCCCCGAGCGGGAGAGGCGACGGCGACTACACTTCCCGGCGGCGGGTTTGAGGACGTACGGGGGGACGGGAGAGCAGCAGCTGAGCTCTCCTCACCCCGCACACTCATTGGCAGGCGCTCCCGTCAGTCGGGCGAGTGCCGCATCCCCCCCCCCCCCCCCCCCCCCCCAGCGGGAGAGGTGACGGCGACTACACCTTCCCGGGGAGCGTATTAGTTAAAGGTCCGGGGGGGTGGGGGGAGCGTATTAGTTAAAGGTCCGTGGGGGGGGGGGGGGAGAGCGTATTAGTTAAAGGTCCGGTGGGGGGGGGGGGGAGCGTATTAGTTAAAGGTCCGGGGGGGTGGTGTGGAGCGTATTAGTTAAAGGTCCGGGGGGGGGGGGGGGGCGTATTAGTTAAAGATCCGGGGGGGGGAGCGTATTAGTTAAAGGTCCGGTGGGGGGGGGGAGCGTATTGGTTAAAGGTCCGGTAGGGGGGGGGAGCGTATTAGTTAAAGGTCCGGGGGGGGAAGCGTATTAGTTAAAGGTCCGGCGGGGGCATATTAGTTAAAGGTCCGGGGGGGGTGGAGCGTATTAGTTAAAGGTCCGGGGGGGGGGGGGAGCGCATTAGTTAAAGGTCCGGGGGGGGGGGGGGGGGGGGGAGCGTATTAGTTAAAGGTTCGGGGGGGGGGGGGAGCGCATTAGTTAAAGGTCCGGGGGGGGGGCGTATTAGTTAAAGGTTCGGGGGGGGGGGGGAGCGGCATTAGTTAAAGGTTCGGGGGGGGGGGGGGGAGTGCGTATTAGTTAAAGGTTCGGGGGGGTGGGGGCATTGGCCCTTGGGTATTTTCACATTATCAAATCTGGCCCTCTTTGAAAAAAGTTTGGACACCACTGCCCTAGGATCTCTGCCCACTAGAACATCTGGGAGATTGCTTGTACCTTCCTTAGTGAAGACAGATCCAAAGTACTGGTTCAACTCGTCTGCCATTTCCGTGTTTCCCATAATAAATTCTCCCTCTTCTGTCTTCAAGGGACCCACATTTCCCTTGACTATTTTTTTCCTTCTTTACGTACCTAAAAAAGCTTTTACTATCCTCTTTTATATTATTAGCTAGTTTACCCTCGTACCTCATTTTCTCCACGTATTGCCTTCTTAGTCATCTTCTGTTGCTCTTTAAAAGAGTCCCCAATCCTCTGGCTTCCCACTCTTCTTTGCTTTGTTGTACTTCTGCTCTTTTATTTTATGCTGTCCCTTGACTTCCCTTGTCAGCCACGGGTGTCTCTTACTCCCCTTGGAATCTTTCCTCCTCTTTGGGATAAATTGGATGGAGTTGAGCGGGGAGGTAAAGGGACAGGTGTTGCATCTCCTGCGGTTGCAGGGGAATGTGCCCGGGGATGGGGTGGTTTGGGCAGGAAGGGACGAAAGGTCAGAGCCTCAGAATTAAAGGATGTTCCATTAGAAAGGAGATGAGGGGGAAATGCTTTTAATCAGAGGGTGGTGAATTTGTGGAATTCATTGCCACAGAGGGCTGTGGAGGCCAAGTCAGTGGATATTTTTAGGCAGAGATAGCTGGATTCTTGATTAGTATGGATGTCAGAGGTTATGGGGAGAAGACAGGAGAATGGGGTTAGGAGGGAGAGATAGATCAGCCATGATTGAATGGTGGAGTAGAATTGAAGGGCCGAATGGCCTAATTCTAATACTTTCATTGATGACATTATGACCTGATGACTGTCCAACTTCACCTGATAACCCAGCCCTACAGACCTGATGAAGTTGTTGTAATCCCTTCCAATCCAATTGACTAACAAACCCACCCTTCCCTTTGTCTCACCCTCCACTCAAAAAAGACAGGAGCAGGTCATCTGGCCCCTCGTGTCTACCCCCATTCACTGTGATCATGACGACCCCACCACTCACCTCGACCTCCTCTTTAACATCCTCAAATTACCGCTCACCTCAATATCAACCTGCTCCGATCTGCCTCCATATCTGAATAGCCCGCTTCATTCCTCCATCTCCACCGCAATTTCGCAATCCTCCTCATTCTCCGCACTCGTCCTCCCCATCCACCCTCCCCCACCTCACGAAATTCCCATCTCCATCCCCGGATAAAAACTCCGGGAGAGATGTCTGTTGTCCACCCGATGTGGTCGGGGTGAAACCCCGGGCAAGGTTTCAGTTGTCCGCCTGCCTGTGCCTGATGCCGAGCGGCCTCTCCCCCGGTCCCGGGGCCGCGCTGCCCGAGTCTCCCCCCGACCCCCGGGGACTCTCTGATTCTCTGCTTCTCCCCCCAGTCTCCGTCACCCTGGATGTGGAAACAGCGGGTCCGGGGCTCGAGGTGTCTGAGGATCGGAAGAGGGGTGAGACTGACCGGGACCCGGAGGAGTTTCCCTGACACCGGAAGAGGTTTACAGGCAGTGCGTGTGTGCTGGGATCGGAGGGATTCACATCGGGGAGACATTACTGGGAGGTGGAGGTGGCGGGGAGTCGGTGGTGGAGTCTGGGAGTCGCCGTAGAGTCTGTGGAGAGGAAGAGACGGGTCACACTGACCCCCGGAGACTGGAGTCTGGAGCATCAGGCGGGTGGGTGACGAGTTTGATGCACTCACCTCCCCTCCATCCCGTCTCCCCGCCCGTCCCATCCCCGGGAGGGTGGGAGTTTATCTCAGTTACGAGTCCGGGACAGTTTCATTTTGCGACGCGGGCATCAAGTCCCATCTCCACACTTTCACTGGGAATAAATTCACGGAGAAACTTTATCCTTTCTTCGGGCCTTATTGGGATGGAAATTGGCTGAGAATCTGCTCCGGTTCCGCTCCGGGTGTGTAAAAGGGTCGGGTCCCGGGACCGGCGTCAGGAGCG
>NW_027602522.1:0-34000 GCF_053455715.1 Rhinoraja longicauda
CATGATGCCTATGAACATAAACTAATCCCATTTGGTTGCACATGGCCCGTTTTCCTCTTTTCCTTGCCCGTGCCTATCCCACGTACCCTGTATTGGCTGTGTAAATACCTCTCAAACATCTGTGTGATCGCTGCTACTGCAGTGCCCCCTGGAAGCATATTCTTAGAAGTTAGGTGTACTTTTAAAAAGCCTTACAATCCTCCGTTCAATTTTCATTCTGTTTCCTTGAACATATGCCCTCTACGATTTACACCTTCTCATAATTTAAAATAATTCTATCAGTTTCCCTTCAGCCTTTGACAGTCCACATAAAACAAGCAAATGTATCCGACCTCTCCTAATAGCTAATGCCCTCTAATCCAGGCAGCATTCTGGTAAACCTCTTCTGCACATTTCCCAAGGCATCCACATTCTTCCTGCAAAGGGACGACCAGAACTGCACAAAATACTCCAAATTATGCCTAAGTCCTGCAAAGCTGAAATATAATTTCCTGACTCTTAGCGTATGTTACTACAGAGTCTGTGGGTTACTCAGGTAAATATATTCACGGTGTCTAAAGATTATCAATTCCAGTTTACAGTGGAAAGTATATTGAGGAGGTTGTGCTCACGAACAGGAGTTTTTCCTTGTGAATGTGTTTAAGGGTATCTATGTCAGCCGATGAAACTGTGCATGCTTTTCCCGAAACTAGATCTTGGGCCGAGATCTATCCGGTCTCGTTCTTACAATGCATCAATATGGGGTTTGAGAAAGTCTGTGCGGCTCAAGGGTCCAACAGGGGGCAGACCTGAGTCAACCAGAGTCAACGATAGTCATTTACAGGTTAGGCAGGACCCATGGCACAGATCTCCACAGGATGCCCTCGTATCCCCATGACAATACTGCTAATTCGTTGTTCATTATAATTTAATTCTGTTACTTCCAATTTCCTGACTACCGAGGTACGGGCAGTAGATTCTTTGGCGGATGGCGGGACTCGAGGATGGTCTGTTGCCTCCCTGGTGCCAGGGTTCAAGACATCACGGAGCGGCTTCAGAACATCCTAGCGAGGGAAGGTGATCAACCGGACGTAGTTGTGCACGTGGGCACGAGCGACGTCAGGAGGAAGAGGAAGGAGATACTGCAACGTGAGTTTAGAGAGTTAGGAAGAAGACTGAGAAGTAGGACGTCAAAGGTGGTTGTCTCTGGACTGCTACCTGTACCTCGTGCTGGTGAGGGCAGGAACAGAGAGATCGGGGATATGAATGTATGGCTGAGGGGCTGGTGCAGGGAGCAGGGATTTAGATTTCTAGACCACTGGGATCTCTTCTGGGGTAGGGGTGACCTGTACAAAAGGGACGGGTTACCCCTTAACAACAGGGGACCAACATTCTGGCAGGTAGGTTTGCTAGTGCTACATGTGTGGATTTAAACTAAGTAGTGGGGGGGAGGGGTTGACAAACTGGGAATATGGAGATGGAGTTAACGGGGAAGCGAATAGAGGAGAAATTGCAAAGGAATCTCGAATGAATGGGAAGGGAAGTTCGAGAAGGGATAAGAGAGTACGGTCAGGGCCAATTGTGACCGGTGTGAGAAGGGAGGTGAATACCGAAATTAAAGTGTTGTATTTAAATGCGCGAAGTACAAAAAATGAAGTGGATGAGCCCGAGGCTTATTTAGACATTGGCAAGTATGAGGTTGCTTATTTAGACATTGGCAAGTATCAGAGGCCCAGAAGCGGTTGGAGGCGGTTGGAGCAGCGTCCGGGCGGTAGGTTTAAAAACCCAGCGCGAGGCTTTGTTCACCCAGAGGCCCAGAAGCGGTTGGAGGCGGTTGGAGCAGCGTCCGGGCGGTAGGTTTAAAAACCCAGCGCGGGGCTTTGTTCACCCAGAGGCCCAGAAGCGGTTGGAGGCAGTTGGAGATAAAAAACGTTCCCACACACTTTAAAATAAGTGTTCTGGAGGAAGCCGCTGATTGGTGGAAGCGGACTAGAGGAAGCAGCTGATTGGGCGTAACCCCGGGGTTGTAATTCTGCTTTTTGTTCGTACTTTTCGTTAAGGGTTCGGTGAGTTCAGGGTTCAGTGAGTTCAGGGTTCAGTGAGTTAAGGGTTCAGTGAGTTAAGGGTTCAGTGAGTTAAGGGTTCAGTGAGTTAAGGGTTCAGTGAGTTAAGGGTTCAGTGAGTTAAGGGTTCAGTGAGTTAAGGGTTCAGTGCTTTTTAGTAAAGGTACAGTTTAAAGGATTAAGAGGGATTTGATTTAATTTGGGGGTAAGACATGTCAGATGAGATCGGCCCCGTGGAATGCTCATCCTGCAACATGTGGGAGATCAGGGATATTGTCGGTGTCCCTGATGACTACGTGTGCATGAAGTGTGTCCAGCTGCAGCTCCTGGCAGACCGCATTGAACGGTTGGAGCTGCGGTTGGACTCATTCTGGAGCATCCACGATGCTGAGAAGGTCGTGAATAGCACGTATAGTGAGTTGGCCACACCACAAGTAAAAGATAAGCGGACAGAAAGGAAACGGGTGGCCACTAGCCAGCGTAGCAGTAGGCAGGTAGTGCAGGAGTCCCCTGCGGTCATCTCCCTCCTAAACAGATATGCCATTTTGGATACTGTTGGGGGAGATGCCTCATCAGGGGAAGGCAGCAGCAGCCAAGTTCATGGCACCGTGGGTGGCTCTGCGGCAAAAGAGGGGAGGAAAAAGAGTGGAAGGGCTATAGTGATAGGGGATTCAATTGTAAGGGGAATAGATAGGCGTTTCTGCGGCCGCAAACGAGACTCCAGGATGGTATGTTGCCTCCCTGGTGCAAGGGTCAGGGATGTCTCTGAGCGGCTGCAGGACATTCTGGAGGGGGAGGGTGAGCAGCCAGTTGTCGTGGTGCACGTTGGCACCAACGATTTAGGTAAAAAACGGGATGAGGTCCTACAAGGTGAATTTAGAGAGCTAGGAGATAAACTAACAAGTAGGACCTCAAAGGTAATAATCTCTGGATTACTACCAGTGCCACGTGCTAGCCAGAGGAGGAATAGGAGGATATTTCAGATGAATACGTGGCTTGAAAAATGGTGCAAGGGGGAGGGATTCAATTTTTTAGGACATTGGAACCAGTTCTGGGAGAGGTGGGAACAGTACAAACAGGACGGTCTGCACCTGAGCCGGAATGGAACCAATGTCCTTGGGGGAATGTTTGCTAGTGCTGTCGGGGAGGATTTTAACTAATGTGGCAGGGGGATGGGAGCATGAGCAGAGAGACAGAGGGGTGTAAAATGAGGGTAGAAGCAACAGGTAGCAAGGTGAAATGTAAAAGTGGCAGGCAGACAAATCCAGGGCAAAAATCAAAAAGGGCCACTTTTCAACATAATCGTACAAGGGGTAACAGAGTTGTAAAAACAAGCCTGAAGGCTTTGTGTCTCAATGCAAGGAGTATACGTGATAAGGTGGATGAATTAAATGTGGAGATAGTTATTAATGATTATGATATAGTTGGGATTACGGAGACATGGCTCCAGGATGACCAAGGCTGGGAGCTCAACATCCAGGGATATTCTATATTCAGGCGGGATAGACAGAAAGGAAAAGGAGGTGGGGTAGTGTTACTGGTTAGAGAGGAGATTAAAGCAGTGGAAAGGAAGGACATTAGCTTGGAGGAAGTGGAATCGATATGGGTAGAGCTACGAAACACTAAGGGGCAGAAAACGCTAGTGGGAGTTGTGTACAGGCCATCTAACAGCAATAGGGAGGTTGGGGATGGCATCAAGCAGGAAATTAGAAATGCATGCACTAAAGGCACAGCAGTTATAATGGGTGACTTCAATCTACATATAGATTGGGTGAACCAAACTGGCAGGGGTGCTGAGGAAGAGGATTTCTTGGAATGTTTGAGAGATGGTTTTCTAAACCAACATGTCGAGGAACCAACGAGAGAACAGGCCATTCTAGACTGGGTATTGAGTAATGAGGAAGGGTTAGTTAGCAGTCTTGTTGTGCGAGGCCCCTTGGGCAAGAGTGATCATAATATGGTAGAGTTCTTCATTTGGATGGAGAGTGACAAAGTCGATACAGAAACAAGTGTTCTGAACTTAAAGAAAGGTAACTTTGAGGGTATGAGGCGTGAATTGTCCAAGATAGACTGGCGATTGATGCTGAAAGGGTTGACGGTGGACATGCAATGGAAGGCATTTAAAGGTCGCATGGATGAACTACAACAAGTATTCATCCCAGTTTGGCAAAAGAACAAACCAGATGAGGTATGTAGGTTAATTGGCTGGGTAAAATGTAAAAATTGTCCCTAGTGTGTGTAGGATAGTGTTAATGTACGGGGATCACTGGGCGGCACGGACTTGGAGGGCCGAAAAAGGCCTGTTTCCGGCTGTATATATATGATATGATATGATATGAAAGGTAGTGCATCCGTGGCTAACAAGGGAAATCAAGGATAGTATTAAAACAAAAGATGAAGCATACAGATTAGCCAGAAAAAGTAGCATACCAGAGGACTGGGAGAAATTCAGAGTCCAGCAGAGGAGGACAAAGGGCTTAATTAGGAAAGGGAAAATAGATTATGAGGGAAAACTGGCAAGGAACATAAAAACAGACTGCAGGTGAATTGATCATAGGGAACAAGGAGATGGCAGACCAATTGAACAAATACTTTGGTTCTGTCTTCACTAAAGAAGACATAAACCGCCTGCCGGAAATAGCGGGGGACCGGGGGTCTAATGAGATGGAGGAACTGAGGGGAAATCTAGGTTAGTCGCGAAGTGGTGTTAGGTAAATTAAATGGATTAAAGGCAGATAAATCCCCAGGGCCAGATAGGCTGCATCCCAGAGTGCTTAAGGAAGTAGCCTCAGAAATAGTGGATGCATTAGTGATAATTTTTCAAAACTCTTTAGATTCTGGAGTAGTTCCTGAGGACTGGAGGGTAGCTAATGTAACCCCACTTTTTAAAAAGGGAGGGAGAGAGAAAACGGGGAATTATAGACCAGTTAGCCTAACATCGGTAGTGGGGAAAATTCTAGAGTCAGTTATTAAAGATGTGATAGCATTACATTTGGAAAGTGGTGAAATCATCGGACAAAGTTAGCATGGATTTACCAAAGGCAAATCATGTCTGACAAATCTTATAGAATTTTTGGAGGATGTAACTAGTAGAGTGGATAAGGGAGAACCAGTCGATGTGTTATATCTGGACTTTCAGAAGGCCTTCGACAAGGTCCCACATAGGAGATTGGTGTACAAACTTAAAGCACACGGTATTGAGGGTTCAGTGTTGAGGTGGATAGAAAATTGGTTGGCTGACAGGAAGCAAAGAGTAGGAATAAACGGGTCCTTTTCGGAATGGCAGGCAGTGACTAGTGGGGTACCGCAAGGCTCAGTGCTGGGACCCCAGTTATTTACAGTGTATATTAATGATTTGGACGAGGGAATTGAATGCAGTACCTGCATGCTGTATCTGTAAGTTTGCGGATGACACGAAGCTGGGTGGCAGTGTTAGCTGCGAGGAGGATGCTAGGAGGCTGCAGAGTGACTTGGATAGATAGGCGAGTGGGCAAATGCATGGCAGATGCAATATAATGTGGATAAATGTGAGGTTATCCACTTTGGCGGCAAGAACAGGAAAGCAGAGTATTACCTGAATGGTGACCGATTGGGAGAAGGGGAGATGCAATGTGACCTGGGTGTCATGGTGCACCAGTCATTGAAAGCAAGCATGCAGGTGCAGCAGGCAGTGAAGAAAGCGAATGGTATGTTGGCATTCATAGCAAGAGGATTTGAGTTTAGGAGCAGGGAGGTTCTGCTGCAGTTGTACAGGGCCTTGGTGAGACCGCACCTGGAGTATTGTGTGCAGTTTTGGTCTCCTAACCTGAGGAAAGACATTCTTGCCTTAGAGGGAGTACAGAGAAGGTTCACCAGATTGATCCCTGGGATGGCGGGACTTACATATGAGGAAAGACTGGATAGACTGGGCTTATACTCACTGGAATTTAGAAGACTGAGGGGGGGATCTTATAGAAACATATAAAATTCTTAAGGGGTTGTAGAGGCTAGATGCGGGAAGATTGTTCCCGATGTTGGGGGAGTCCAGAACCAGGGGTCACAGCTTAAGGATAAGGGGGAAGTCTTTTAGGACCGAGATGAGAAAACATTTCTTCACACAGAGAGTGGTGAGTCTGTGGAATTCTCTGCCACAGAAGGTAGTTGAGGCCAGTTCATTGGCTATATTTAAGAGGGAGTTAGATGTGGCCCTTTTTGCTAAACGGATCAGGGGGTATGGAGAGAAGGCAGGTACAGGCTACTGAGCTGGATGATCAGCCATGATCATATTGAATGGCGGTGCAGGCTCGAAGGGCCGAAAGGCCTACTCCTGCACCTATTTTCTATGTTTCTATGTTTCGATGTGGGAATCACTGAGACATGGCTACAAGAGGGCCAGGGCTAGGAACTGAATATTCAGGGGTACGCAACATATAGAAAAGACAGACAGGTGGGCAGAGGGGGTGGGGTCGCTCTGTTGGTGAGGAATGATATTCACTCCCTTGCAAGGTGTGACATAGAATCAGGAGATGTAGAATCACTATGGATAGAAATGAGGAATTGTAAGGGTAAAAAGACCCTAATGGGAGTTATCTACAGGCCCCCAAACAGTAGCCTTGACATAGGGTGCAAGTTGAATCAGTAGCTAAAATTGGCATGTCGCAAATGTAATGCTACGGTGGTTATGGGAGATTTCAACATGCAGGTAGACTGGGAAAATCAGGTTGGTAATGGACCCCAGGAAAGAGAGTTTGTGGAGTGTCTCCAAGATGGATTCTTAGAACAGCTTGTACTGGAGCCTACTCGGGAGAAGGCAATTCTGGATTTAGTGTTGTGTAATGAACCTGATCTGATAAGGGGACTCGAGGTAAAAGAGCCATTAGGAGGCAGTGATCACAATATGATAGGTTTTACTCTACGAATTGAGAGGGAGAAGGGAAAATCGGAAGTGTGAGTATTACAGTATAGCATGCAGGTACAGCAGGCAGTGAAGAACGCCAATGGAATGTTGGCCTTCTTAACAAGGGGAGTTGAGTACAAGAGCAAAGAGGTCCTTCTGCAGTTGTACCGCACCTGGAGTACTGTGTGCAGTTTTGTTCTCCAAATTTGAGGAAGGTTATTCTTGCTATTGAGGGCGTGCAGCGTAGGTTTACTAGGTTAATTCCCGGAATGGCGGGACTGTCATATGTTGAAAGACTGGAGCGACTAGGCTTGTATACACTGGAATTTAGAAGGATGAGAGTGGATCTTATCGAAACGTATAAGATTATTAAGGGGTTGGACACGTTAGAGGCAGGAAACATGTTCCCAATGTTGGGGGAGTCCAGAACAAGAGGCCACAGTTTAAGAATAAGGGATAGCCCATTTAGAACTGAGATGAGGAAAACCTTTTCAGTCAGAGAGTTGTGAATCTGTGGAATTCTTTGCCTCCGAAGGCAGTGGAGGCCAATTCTCTGAATGCATTCCAGAGAGAGCTAGATAGAGCTCTTAAGGATAGCGGAGTCAGGGGAGAAGGCAGGGAAGGGGAACTGATTGAGAATGATCAGCCATGATCACATTGAATGGCGGTACTCGCTCGAAGGGCCGAATGGCCTCCTCCTGCACCTATTGTCTATTGTCTATCGTGCTCCTGTGTTACCTGTGTTCCAGGATCTAACATCTCCAGCTGACCATGTGTGCGTGAGGCTTCTCAGTCACTGGGTTGGTGCAGGAATGAAACTCCAATTACCGTTCAGTGCTTTATCCTGGCCAATCTTTGCATCACATAAAAACATCAATGTGTTCCACAAACCAAGTGAAATAAGTGCACATGCTTTACCTTGTTTAAAGGAGTCAAACGTTTCTATCAACTCTGCCTTCAACAAAAAGAGGTGGTTGAATTTTTCAGCCGTTATGGCACCATCTGTCACTGACAATGAATTCACCTCATCACTAATCCTGCAAATATTAAATAGCTGATTACAAATTGTGCATTGATGTTTATGAGGAAATATGTTACATGCAGAGTTTCAGTGAAGAACATGCCCTACCTTCGCTTGCAAACAGCTTCCTCCTGAAATAAATAAAACACAAGACTGAATTGACCGAGGCAGAACTACTGAGAGCACGAATTTCACCCAGATTATTACGAGGTGTTAAAAATTCCCATTTCTCCACTCTCACCCCCACTGACACACAGAGAAGAATAATGATATTGCAGACATAGAACCGATGAAGGAAGTATAAAAATTATTCTAAAAATTACACGATGCTGACGGGATAGTCTGGACAGGGTGTGCGTTTCAGCCGAATAAGGGGTAGACCATTTAGAATGGAGATGAGGAGAAACTTTTTCAGCCAGAGAGTTGTGAATCTGTGGAATTCTCTGCCTCAGAAGGCAGTGGAGGCCATTTCTCTGGATGCTTTCAAGAGAGAGCAAGATAGAGCTCTTAAGGATAGCGGAGTCAGGGGGTATGGGGAGAAGGCAGGAACGGGGTACTGATTGAGAATGATCAGCCATGATCACATTGAATGGAGTTGCTGGCTCAAAGGGCTGCATGGTCTACTCCTGCACTTGTTATCTCTTGTCTATTGAATATGAGGTTAGTGATATGTAGGAAGGAACTGCAGATGCAGACAATAGACAACATAGTTGAATTTGTTTCAAATATATTAGACGCCATTTTGTGATAGTGCACATTTATAGAAGCAAATTTAAATAGACTTCCTTACCTCTAGAAATTTCACGCTGTCTTTTTGTTCCATCCTTTCCTGTAAACGCAGGAGTTCCTCCTGAATAGAATTTAAATTCTCTTGAATCGAACGAAGATTTTTCTCCATTGGATTTAAAATCCGCTCCTCATCTTCGCGTATATCTTTGAGGAAGTACTTTTCTTTCTCCGTGATAATCTGGTGCAGTTCAGCAAACTGGGATGTGACATGGGACTGAAGGCTGTGTGACTCCTCCTGTCAAATGAATGCTGAAGATTAACATAATATATTTCTGTATTGTGTTTGCTTACAGAATAAGTGACCATATAGCCCATCAGCGTCCGGTTCTCGGAATTATCTAATCAATCAAATTCTCTCACATTTTCCTGAAACAAAGTTTAATTCTCCTTTAATTCTCCTTCCCATTCCCACACTGACCTTTCTGTCCTAGGTCTCCTCCATTGTCAGAGGGAGGCTAATTGCAAAATTGGAGGAACATCATCTCATATTTCGCTTGGGCAGCTTTCAGCCCAGCAATATTGACTTCTCTCACTTCAGGTAGCCCCGGCATTCCCTCTCTCTCTATCCCTCCCCCACCCAAGTCGCACTAACTTCTCGCTTTCACCCCATAAACAGCTAACAATGGCCTGTTTCTTTTACCGTCGTTACTTGTTGGAATATCTTTTATTCATTGTTCTTTATTTCTCTGCGTCATCCTCTACTCTATGTCCCTCGTTTCCGTTATCTCTAACCTGTCTAACCAGTTCTGGGAGAGGTGGGACCTGTACAAACTGGACGGTCTGCACCTGAGCTGGAATGGAACCAATGTCCTTGGGGGAGTGTTTGCTAGTGCTGTCAGGGAGGATTTAAACTAATATGGCAGGGGGATGGGAACAAGAGCAGAGAGACAGAGGGGTATAAAATGAGGGTAGAAACAATAGGTAACAAGGTGAAAAGTAAAAGTGGCAGGCAGACAAATCCAGGGCAAAAATCAAAAAGGACCACTCTGCAACATAATTATATAAGGGGCAAGAGTGTTATAAAAGCAAGCATGAAGGCTTTGTGTCTCAATGCAAGGAGTATACGTAATAAGGTGGATGAATTAAATGTGGAGATAGTTGTTAATGATTATGATGTAGTTGGGATTACGGAGACATGGCTCCAGGTTGACCAAGGCTGGGAGCTCAACATCCAGGGATATTCTATATTCAGGCGGGATAGACAGAAAGGAAAATGAGGTGGGGTAGCGTTGCTGGTTAGAGAGGAGATTAACGCAGTGGAAAGGAAGGACATTAGCTCGGAGGATGTGGAATGGATATGGGTAGAGCTGCGAAACACTAAGGGGCAGAAAACGCTAGTGGGAGTTGTGTACAGACCACCTAACAGCAGTAGTGAAGTTGGGGATGGCATCAAACAGGAAATTAGGAATGCGTACACTAAAGGTGCAGCAGTTATAATGGGTGACTTCAATCTACATATAGATTGGGTGAACCAAATTGGCAGGGGTGCTGAGGAAGAGGATTTCTTGGAATGTTTGCGAGATGGTTTTCTAAACCAAGATGTCGAGGAACCAACGAGAGAGCAGGCCATTCTAGACTGGGTATTGAGTAATGAGGGTTAGTTAGCAGTCTTGTTGTGCAAGGCCCCTTGGGCAAAAGTGACCATAATATGGTGGAGTTCTTCATTAGGATGGAGAGTGACAAAGTCAATTCAGAAACAAGTGTTCTGAACTTAAAGAAAGGTAACTTTGAGGGTATGAGGCGTGAATTGTCCAAGATAGACTGGCAATGTATACTTAAAGGGTTGACGGTGGACATGCAATGGAAGGCATTTAAAGATTGCATGGATGAACTACAACAATTGTTCATCCTTGTTTGGCAAAAGAACAATCCAGGAATGGTAGTGCATCCATCGCTAACAAGGGAAATCAAGGATAGTATTAAAACAAAAGATGAAGCATATAATTTAGCCAGAAAAAGTATCATACCAGAGGACTGGGAGAAATTCAGAGGCCAGCAGAGGAGGGCTTAATTAGGAATGGGAAAATAGATTTTGAGAGAAAACTGGCAGGGAACATAAAAACTGACTGCAAAAGCTTTTATAGATATGTGAAGAGAAAAAGACTAGTTAAGACAAATGTCGGTCCTTTGCAGTCGGAAACAGGTGGATTGATCATAGGGAACAAGGAGATGGCAGACCAATTGAACAACTACTTTGGTTCTGTCTTCACTAGGGAAGACATAAACAATCTGCCGGAAATAGCAGGGGTCCGGGGGACTAATGAGATGGAGGAACTGAGGGTAATCCAGGTTAGTCGGGAAGTGGTGTTAGGTAAATTAAATGGATTAAAGGCCGATAAATCCCCAGGGCCAGATAAGCTGCATCCCAGAGTGCTTAAGGAAGTAGCCTCAGAAATAGTGGATGCATTAGTGATAATTTTTCAAAACTCTTTAGATTCTGGAGTGGTTACTGAGGATTGGAGGGTAGCTAATGTAACCCCACTTTTTAAAAAGGGAGGGAGAGAGAAAACGGGGAATTATAGATCAGTTAGCCTAACATCGGTAGTGGGGAAAATGCTAGAGTCAGTTATTAAAGATGTGATACGGGGATCGCTGGGCGGCACGGACTTGGTGGGCCGAAAAGGCCTGTTTCCGGCTGTATATATATGATGATGATGATGATTTGGAAAGTGGTGAAATAATCAGACAAAGTCAGCATGGATTTATGAAAGGCAAATCATGCCTGACGAATCTTATAGAATTTTTTGAGGATGTAACTAGTAGAGTAGATAAGGGAGAACCAGTCGATGTGTTATATCTGGACTTTCAGAAGGCCTTCGACAAGGTCCCACATAGGAGATTGGGGTACAAACTTAAAGCACACGGTATTGGGGGTTCAGTGTTGACGTGGATAGAGAATTGGTTGGCGGACAGGAAGCAAAGAGTAGGAATAAACGGGTCCTTTTCAGAATGGCAGGCAGTGACTAGTGGGGTACCGCAAGGCTCAGTGCTGGGACCCCAGTTATTTACAATATATATTAATGATTTGGACGAGGGAATTGAATGCAACATCTCTAAGTTTGCGGATGACAGGAAGCCGGGTGGCAGCATTAGTTGCGAGGAGGATGCTAGGAGGCTGCAGAGTGACTTGGATAGATTAGGAGAGTGGGCAAATGCATGGCAGATGCAATATAATGTAGATAAATGTGAGGTTATCCACTTTGGCTGCAAGAACAGGAAAGCAGAGTATTACCTGAATGGTGGCCAATTAGCAAAAGGGGAGATGCAACGTGACCTGGGTGTCATAGTGCACCAGTCATTGAAAGCAAGCGTGCAGGTGCAGCAGGCAGTGAAGAAAGCGAATGGTATGTTAGCATTCATAGCAAGAGGATTTGAGTATAGGAGCAGGTAGGTTCTGCTGCAGTTGTACAGGGCCTTGGTGAGACCGTACCTGGAGTATTGTGTACAGTTTTGGTCTCCTAATCTGAGGAAAGACATTCTAGCCTTAGAGGGAGTACAGACAAGGTTCACCAGATTGATCCCTGGGATGGCAGGACTTTCATATGAAGAAAGACTGGATAGACTAGGCTTATACTCGCTGGAATTTAGAAGACTGAGGGGGGATCTTATTGAAACATATAAAATTCTTAAGGGGTTGGAGAGGCTAGATGCGGGAAGATTGTTCCCGATGTTGGAGAAGTCCAGAACCAGGGGTCACAGCTTAAGGATAAGGGGGAAGTCTTTTAGGACCGAGATGAGAAAACATTTCTTCACACAGAGAGTGGTGAGTCTGTGGAATTCTCTGCCACAGAAGGTAGTTGAGGCCAGTTCATTGGCTATATTTAAGAGGGAGTTAGATATGGCCCTTATGGCTAAAGGGATCAGGGGGTATGGAGAGAAGGCAGGTACAGGTTACTGAGCTGGATGATCAGCCATGATCATATTGAATGGCAGTGCAGGCTCGAAGGGCCGAATGGCCTATTCCTGCACCTATTTTCTATGTTTCTAAGGGCCTCGTCCCGAAACATCACCCATTCATTCTCTCCAGAGATGCTGCCAGTCCCGCTGAGTTACTCCAGCTTTTTGTGCCTATCTTCGGTTTAAACCAGCATCTGCAGTTCCTTCCTACGCACCTAATTTCAGCAGTCAATTGATCCAGCATGTCCACTACACATTAAAATGACCAACGCTGCATACAAATTCCAGATAGAAAGGCCTCACGTCAATGCACGCCCCAATCTGGCATAACCACGCTTTCCCCCCATCATTTACAGACACAGCGTTCAGAGAATGGAGCTGTAAAGGGGTAGTTACAATAAAAGATCTTTACATAAATAGACACTTTGCATCATTTGATCAGCTACAATCCAAGTTCTAATTGCCCAAAACTCAATTCTTCAGGTACTTACAGCTGAGAAATTATGTTCGACAAAACAATTCGATTTTTGAGTCCCTGCCCGAAGACGATTCATTGTCCAAAGTTTTGCTGGGTCCCCCGGAAGCAAAGAACCTAATCTCATCTTTTGTAGGTATCTTTTCAAACAAACTAGATAAATCTACTTTAAAAATATAACAAACCTGGGCAGAAGACCTTAACATTGAAATTGATGAGGATGTCTGGAAGGTAGTACTGAAAAGTATAAAATCCTGTTCTATTAATTCTAGGCAGACGAGTTAAACCGTTACTTTGGATCTGTCTTCTCTGAGGAAGATACACACAATCTCCCAAAAGAACCTAGGGTGATGGAGGAACTGAAGGAAATCCACATTAGGCAGGAAATGGTTTTGGGTAGACTGATGGGACTGAAGGCTGATAAATCCCCAGGGCCTGATGGTCTGCATCCCAGAGTACTTAAGGAGGTGGCTCTAGAAATCGTAGACGCATTGGTGATCATTTTCCAATGTTCTATAGATTCAGGATCAGTTCCTGTGGATTGGAGGATAGCAAATGTTATCCCACTTTTTAAGAAAGGAGGGAGAGAGAAAACGGGTAATTATAGACCAGTTAGTCTGACATCAGTGGAGGGGAAGATGCTGGAGTCAATTATAAAAGACAAAATTGCTGAGCATTTGGATAGCAGTAACAGGATCATTCCGAGTCAGCATGGATTTACGAAGGGGAAATCATGCTTGACTAATCTTCTGGAGTTCTTTGAGGATGTAACTAGGAAAATGTACAGGGGAGAGTCGGTGGATGTGGTGTACCTCGACTTTCGGAAAGCCTTCGACAAGGTCCCACATAGGAGATTAGTGGGCAAAATTAGAGCACATGGTATTGGGGGTAGGGTACTGACATGGATAGAAATTTGATTGACAGACAGAAAGCAAAGAGTGGGGATAAATGGGTCCCTTTCGGAATGGCAGGCAGTGACCAGTGGGGTACCGCAAGGTTCGGTGCTGGGACCCCAGCTATTTACGATATATATTAATGACTTAGATGAAGGGATTAAAAATACCATTAGCAAATTTGCAGATGATACAAAGCTGGGTGGTAGTGTGAACTGTGAGGAAGATCCTATGAGGTTGCATGGTGACTTGGACAGGTTGCGTGAGTGGACGGCTGCATGGCAGATGCAGTTTAATGTGGATAAGTGTGAGGTTATTCACTTTGGAGGTAAGAATAGAAAGACAAATTATTATCTGAATGGTGTCAAGTTAGGAAGAGGGGATGTTCAACGAGATCTGGGTGTCCTAGTGCATCAGTCACTGAAAGGAAGCATGCAGGTACAGCAGGCAGTGAAGAAAGCCAATGGAATGTTGGCCTTCATAACAAGAGGAGTTGAGTATAGGAGCGAAGAGGTCCTTCTGCAGTTGTACCGGGCCCTGGTGAGACCGCACCTGGAGTACTGTGTGCAGTTTTGGTCTCCAAATTTGAGGAAGGCTATTCTTGCTATTGAGGGCGTGCAGCGTAGGTTCACTAGGTTAATTCCCGGAATGGCGGGACTGTCATATGTTGAAAGGCTGGAGCAATTAGGCTTGTATACACTGGAATTTAGAAGGATGAGGGGGGATCTTATTGAAACATATAAGATAATTAGGGGATTGGACACATTAGAGGCAGGAAACATGTTCCCAATGTTGGGGGAGTCCAGAACAAGGAGCCACAGTTTAAGAATAAGGGGTAGGCCATTTAGAACGGAGATGAGGAAGAACTTTTTCAGTCAGAGAGTGGTGAAGGTGTGGAATTCTCTGCCTCAGAAGACAGTGGAGGCCAGTTCGTTGGATGCTTTCAAGAAAGAGCTGGACAGAGCTCTTAAGGATAGCGTAGTGAGGGGGTATGGGGAGAAGGCAGGAACGGGGTACTGATTGAGAGTGATCAGCCATGATCGCATTGAATGGCGGTGCTGGCTCGAAGGGCTGAATGGCCGACTCCTGCACCTATTGTCTATTGTCTATAGGCTACAACTGATTCAATTCAAGGTTATACACAGATTACACCACTCTAAGGTTAAGCTGCATAAAATCTTTCCTGATCTCTCACCTTTGTGTAATAGATGCAAGACCGCTGAGGGTACACTCGTTCACCACTTTTGGACTTGTCCAAAACTTCACAACTTTTGGTGTCTTTTATTTCAATGGTACTCTACTGTTTTAAACGTCACTTTAACTCCGGATCCTGAAACTGCTCTTCGGGTATTCCACAACGCTTGAGAAGCTAGACCATAATGCTCGCACAATCTTGGTTTATGGTATGGTAATTGCCAACAGATGTATTTTGAAACTATGGAAATCAGACTCTGCTCCTCAGTTTGAGACTTGGTTAAGAGAATTAATGGGTAGAGGTTGAGATATGAATTGTCTGGCAACCCTCAAAAGTTCTTCAACATATGGAACCCAGTGCTGTAGCATATTAAGGACAAGTAAAACTATCCCCTCAATGCCACATGCTTTTGTACCTTCTTTGAATCCACCAGTGAAAATACTGAAATATTTGACTTGTGAAAATTACCTTGCCTCATGTTTTTGTGCTTTTGCCTTTTTTTGTCACATTGTGGTTATGTTTTTTAAAAATTTATTTTTATTTATTTATTTGTTTGTTTTTGTTTGTTTGTTTTCATGATGATGTAGGGAAGGGGAGGGATGGGGTTTACTGTTGATGTTATATGCACTGTAATTAATTAAATTAAAAATTAAAAAAATATACATTAAAAAAAAAGAAAGGCCTCACCCGAACTTTCGAAATCTTTCGTAGTTGTTGTTGTTTTATTTCTTCGATATCAGATTTATTTTTCGTGACAGATTCTATGGCCGATTTTACCGGAGCCTAAGATCAAAGAATAAAGGCGTTAGACAACAAAGACTCAACAAGGTAAATAAAGATACAAATCTGTTTGCATTAACCTTGTAGATGTCAACAGCTTCTTTAATCGGCTTGAAGCTGTGGTTTCTGTGTTCCAGCGCATCTCGACAAACCACACAGATCAGTTTCTTGTCATTTTCACAAAACAGCTTCTTTTCTTCCTGATGTTCCTCGCAGAAAAGTTTACTTCCCTTCTCTTCTGTATTCAGGCTCAGTGCTCGAGCTTTCTCAGACAGTCTCGCCAGGGCCCGATTTACCCTGAGGCTGCGGTCTGCAATCTCCTCTCTACATTCCGGGCAGGAGTTTCTCCCCTCCCTGCCCCAACTCTGTGTGATACAGGAGCGGCAGAAGTTGTGCCCGCACTCCAGTATAACCGGGTCGGTGAAGAAATCCAGGCAGATGGGACAAACTGCCTCCTCGGTTAAACTCTCGACCTGGTATTTCGAAGCCATTTAAATTCCGAGCATTTCCGGGTTCGAAGTTTGTTTGCTTTTGGGAGCGGCTTAATTCTTGCAGTATCGCGTTATCCACTCTGCACCCTCCCACTTCGTATAATGAATGTTAATTGACTGCAATAGACAAAAGGCAATGGACGCAGGAGGAGGCCATTCAGCCCTTCGAGCCAGCGCCACCACTCAATGTGATCATGGCTGATCATTCTCAATCAGTACCCCGTTCCTGCCTTCTCCCCATACCCCCTGACTCCGATATCCTAAAGATCTCTATCTAGCTCTCTCTTGAAATCATTCAGAGATTTGGCCTCCACTGCCTTCTGAGCCAGAGAATTCCACAGATTTCCAACTCTCTGAGTGAAAAAGTATTTCCTCATCTCCGTTCAAAATAGCCTCCCCTTTATTCTTAACTGTGGCCCCTGGTTCTGGACTCCCACTACATTGGGAACATGTTTCCTGCCTCTAACGTGACCAATCCCTTAATAATCTTATGTTTCAATAAGATCCCCTCTCGTCCTTTTAAATTCCAGTGTATACAAGCCTAATCGCTCCAGTCTTTTAACATACGACAGTCTCGCCATTCCGGGAATTAACCTGGTGAACCTACGCTACACGCCCTCAATAGCAAGAATATATTTCCTCAAATTTGAAGACCAAAATTGCACATAGTACTCCAGGTGCGGTCTCACTCGGGCCCTGTACGACTGCAGAAAGACCTCTTTGCTCCTATACTCGAATCCTCTAGTTATGAAGGCCAACATTCCATTGGCTTTCTTCACTGCCTGCTGTACCTGCATGCTTCCTTTCAGTGACTGATGCACTAGGACACACAGATCTCGTTGTACGTCCCCTTTTCCAAACTTGACACCATTCAGATAATACTCAGCCTTCCTATTCTTACCACCAAAGTGGATAAGCTCACATTTATCCACATTAAACTGCAACGGTTCATTATGAAGTTGTCCGAGCAAACCTCCAACTAATATCACAGGAATTGAAAGTTCTTGAAAGTGAATATACCAGAGATATGGACCTGGGACAGTGTAAAGCTGAACATAGGCGGCAAGGTCAAAATGGTGCCATACGTGGATGGGAAACGATGGTGAAATATAAATTTAGAGCGACTGTTAAACGGTAACGTGCGAACACCGGTGAAATGTGGCGTTCCACAGTCTCTGTGTAATCTACATCATCATCATCATCATCATATATATACAGCCGGAAACAGGCCTTTTCGGCCCACCAAGTCCGTGCCGCCCAGTGATCCCCGTACATTAACACTATCCTACACCCACTAGGGACAATTTTTACATTTACCCAGCCAATTAACCTACATACCAGTACGTCTTTGGAGTGTGGGAGGAAACCGAAGATCTCGGAGAAAACCCACGCAGGTCACGGGGAGAACGTACAAACTCCTTACAGTGCAGCACCCGTAGTCAGGATCGAACCTGAGTCTCCGGCGCTGCATTCGCTGTAAAGCAGCAACTCTACCGCTGCGCTACCGTGCCGCCCGTGTGTAGGAAGGAACTGCAGATACTGGTTTAAATCGAAGATAGCCTTTTGGCTAAGATCAAGTGTAGTATCTGTTCTGGCGCAATCTAATGTTCTTATAAGAACAGCGTAAGTATAAGAGCAGTATTTGCATTAGATCATCGACGAGGAGCGGAGGTCAGGAGCACGTGGCTGGTTTAGGGGTGGATCCATGCTGGTTGGGTAACCAACCTAACACCCTTATCCAGGTGGGATGGCAGCAGCTAGTGGAGCTGGAGGGCAGGGTATCCGGAATACCCTGCGTGTATCGGTGAAGGACCTCAAGGAAGGGAACCCTTTCTCAAGGGATCTCTTCATCAAGAAGGTGCTGCTGGAGGCCTGTGGATTCAAGGCCGTGGACATCTTCTGCCTCCAGGACTTCCCAGGTAACGGATACTTCGACGTTACCTTCCAGAACCCGGCGGGATGGCAGAAGTTGCTGCAGGACTTCCGGGAGAAGGGGGATGAAGCCCCGCTGTCGCTCCTGAAGGTGCAGCCGCTCTTCACCCTCCCCACCCAGAGGGAACGGATGATCACGGTGCACATGTTTAACCCACATGTGCCCGTCGTGGATGTCCTCACCTTCCTTGCGCGCTACGTCGAAGGGGCCGGGAACTGCGTGGACATCAAGGACTTGTTCGGGATCTGGACGAGCAAGAGGCAGGTAAAGGTGAAGCTGAGGGTGGACGGGAAGGGATTCATTGTCCACCCTCCCTCGGTGTTCGCTATCGGAGGGAACCGGGGCTACATGACGTACGTGGGGCAGCCCAGGGTGTGCAGGAAATGCAACAAACCTGGGCACGTGGCGGCAGAATGCAGGACAACCGTCTGCAGAAACTGCAAGTTAGAAGGCCACGAGACAAGGGAATGTAAAGAGAGTAAGAGCTGCAACCTGTGTGGGGAGGCAGGCCACCTTTACAGGGCCTGCCCAAAAAGAGCTAGCACGTACGCACAGGCGATAAGAGGGGCCGCTGCCAGCACACCCAGGGTGGACGAGACGCCTCCTACCACGGCAAAAGCCCAAAAAGGAAAGGAGAGCAGGGGCGATGACAACGCGACCACCAGGAGCCCCCAACCGCAGGACAGAGCCCCACAGGCCCCGGGCCACGAGGGCGATTCGATGGAAGAGGGGGAACAGGAAGAGGAGGAATGGCAGGTGGTAAAATCGAGGAAAACGTTGAAGGCTGTGCGCGCGGAGAAAAAGGCGGAGGGGGCAAGCAAGTCCCAAAAAAGAGTCCTCTCCCAGGACGAGGCCAGCAACCTCTCCGCGTCGGAGGATGAGACGTCCGGGAGGATCCGACAACGGAAGCAGAGGCAGAGGATGAAAACGGGGGAGGAGGAAGGTAAGAGAAAGAACGTGTCTGTTGCCCCCCAGCCCCAGGAGACTGGGAGCAGTGCCAATGGGCCCCAGCCCCAGGAGACCGTGAGCGGCACAACGGCCAATGGGCCCCTGCTCCGGGAGACCGTGAGCGGCACAACGGCAAATGGGACCCTGCTCCGGGAGACCGGGAGCGGCACAACGGCCAATGGGCCCCAGCTCCGGGAGACCGGGAGCAGTGCAGTGGCCAATGGGGCCCAGCTCCGGGAGACCGGGAGCAGTGCAGTGGCCAATGGGCCCCAGCTCCAGGAAACTGGGAGCAGCGCAGTGGCCTCGCCGGAAAATACACCCTGTGCTGAGGAAGCCACCAACCTGTACCACTACCTGTGCGACAAAAATGTGCAGGAGCTCAGCCAGATGATTGGCATGCGGGAGGATCGCCTGGGACACGGACAATGGAGCTGAAACTGGCATCCTTAAACGTGCGCAGTGTGAAGAGCACTGTGCGATGTGTATCCGCCTTGCAGTACCTAGCCAAGGTAAAGGCGGATGTGACTTTTCTACAAGAGTGCGGGCTGCCACACCTTCGCTGCTATCGGAGGTGGTCGCGATGGTGGCCCCACGGACTGTCGGTATGGTCGGGGGGAAATGATTGTCGTTCGTCCGGTCTGGGGATCTTGCTGCGGGGAGGGGGCTTCACCATCACTGAGGTAAGGGAGGTGGTGGGGGGGCGTCTCTTGGTGGTGGATGTAATGTACCGTGGTTCTCCGCTCCGGCTGATTAATGTGTATGCCTCACCCAGGCGGAGCGAGCGGTTGGCCGTCCTCCCGCAGCTCCCACCGCTGCTGGCCACGTCTAGACCGCTCGTTCTGGCCGGTGACTTCAACTGCATCATCGATGCGGCTGGACGATCCGGCAGTGCCAACCACAGACTGGACGGCACCTCCAAACTCCTGGTGGAGACGGTCAAAGATGCAAAGCTGCGCGACGCCTTCAGTGACCCTGCAGGCGGAGCCCAGCGGCGGTTCACCTGGTCAGGACCGAACGGTTCAGCCCAGTCCCGGATAGACTTCCTCTTCACATCGAGGGCCGTCACGGTCAGACACACCGACCTCGCGCCGGTGTTCTTCTCTGACCACTGCCTCCTTCAGGCCACCTGTCACCTACAGGAGGACCGGAAGGCGGGCAGAGGGACGTGGAAGTTAAACGTGGAGCTGTTGACCCCGGAGAACGTTGAGGAGCTAAAGAGGGACTACGCATGTTGGAGAACTGTGAGGCCCCTCTTTGACTCCGCGACACTCTGGTGGGAGGCAACAAAGGAGAACATCAAGAAGTTCTTCGTCTCCAAAGGTGTTCAGAGAGCAAGACAGGGTAAGAGGGAACTGTGTCAACTCCAGACAGATTTGCAGCAGCTACTCCTTCTGCAGAGGAGAGGGGTGGATGTGAGGGAGGAACTGAGAGAGTTGAAGGGCCGGCAAGCTCGGCACTTTAACTCTGAATCCTCCAAGATCATCTTCCGGTCCAGGGTCCGCCATGTTGAGCAGGATGAGACGTGCTCACGTTACTTCTTCCATAAGGTTCACAGGGGGAGCTCTGTGATCAAAAGCCTTAGGGAGGAGGACGGCTCGGTAACATCCTCGCAGTCAGACATGCTCAAGATCTGCAGATCCTTTTATAAGGATCTGTACGATGTAAAGACCACAGACAGCACCGCCTCCCAGAACTTCCTGTCCTCCATCACGGAAGTCTTGGACGACAGCAAGCGGGAGAGTCTGGACCAACCACTGACCCTGGAGGAGCTGACTGGCTCCATCCGTTCCTTTGACTCGAGTAAAACTCCCGGAGGCGATGGCTTACCGGCAGAGTTGTACTCGGCTCTGTGGGACTGGGTGGGCCCGGACCTGCTGGAAGTGTACAACGATATACTTCTAGCCGGCAGCATGTCAGACTCTATGAGGAAGGGCAACATCACCCTGATCTACAAGCAGAAGGGGGAGATGAATGACTTAAGGAATTGGAGACCCATCACATTGTTGAATGTAGACTACAAGATCCTGTCTAAGGCCATCGCCAACCGGGTCAAGTCTGCTCTGGGACAGGTGGCAGGAAAATCTCAGACAGCCTGGTGCTGCTGAGAGATACCATTGCCTACGTGCAGGACAGACGGGTGGATGCCTGCCTGGTCAGCTTGGACCAGGAGAAGGCCTTCGACAGGATATCGCACACGTACATGAGGGACGTGCTCTCCAAAATGGGCTTTGGGGAGGGAATCAGGAAGTGGATACAACTGCTCTACTCCGAGATCTGTAGTGCAGTCCAAATTAATGGGTGGGAATCAGACAGCTTCCCCGTCAGGTCTGGAGTCAGGCAGGGTTGCCCTCTTTCCCCTGTCTTGTTCGTCTGTTGCATTGAACCCTTTGCCGAATCCATCAGGAAGGATGCGAGCATAAGAGGAGTGACATTGCCAGGCAGTGGAGGCACTCAGGTCAAGGCCTCCCTGTACATGGACGATGTCGCCGTCTTCTGCTCGGATCCAGGGTCGGTCCGCAGACTGATCAGCGTCTGCGACCAGTTTGAGTTGGCCACGGGGGCCAGGGTAAACCGCAGGAAGAGCGAGGCCATGCTCTTTGGCAACTGGCCCGATCGATCTTCCATCCCCTTCACCATCAAGCCTGACTTCCTGAAGGTGCTGGGGATCTGGTTCGGGAAGGCTGAGGCATGTGACAAAAATTGGCTGGAGCGGATAGCCAGGGTGGGGAGGAAGCTGGAGCTGTGGAAGCAGCGCTCCCTCTCCATCACGGGGAAAAACCTGGTCATCAGGTGTGAGGTGCTCTCGGGGCTGCTGTACTTGGCGCAAGTGTGGCCCGTCCCTCCCTCCCACGCCAAGGGGATCACCCGGGCCGTCTTCCGCTTCATCTGGGGGTCGGCGATGGACCGGGTGCGACGAGCCACAATGCACAAGTCGGCAGACAACGGGGGTAAAGACGTGCCCAACGTCGCCCTCATTCTGATGGCCACCTTCGTGTGTGGCTGCATCAGGCGGAGCATAGAGCCAAAGCACGTGGGCACCAAATGCCACTACCTGCTGAGGTTCTACCTGTCCCCGGTGTTGCGAAGGATGGGCCTGGCGCAGATGCCACGCAATGTGCCAGTCAGCTGGACATTGCCGAACCATCTGTCGTTTGTGGACAGGTTCTTCCGGACCAACACCTTTGACCACAAGTCCATCGGGCAGTGGTCAGCACGGAACGTCCTGCAGGCACTGCAGGGGAATGACTCCATGGATCCTGTGGCGTGGTTCCCAGAACAGACAGCCCAGCTTGTCTGGCAAAATGCCTCATCGCCAGTACTCACCAACAAGCACCAAGACCTGGCTTGGCTGGCGGTGAGGGGAGCACTCTCAGTCAGATCCTTCCTGCACCGCCGGAACCTCACTACCAGCGCACGCTGCCCTCGGGACGGCTGCTACGGAGAGGAAACGGTGGCCCACCTCTTCAAAGAGTGTGGATTTGCCAGGAGAGTCTGGAGAGGCCTGCAGGGGTCCCTGTCACGATTCATTCCGAGCAGCTCCGTCACAGAGGACTCTGTGCTCTACGGACTGTTCCCAGGGACGCATTCCGAGACTGACATCGAGTGCTGCTGGAAGGTCATCAACTCGGTGAAAGACGCTCTTTGGTCTGCCCGATCCTTGTTGACCTCCCAGCGGAGCGAGCTGTCCGTCAAGGAATGTTGCCGACTGGCCCACTGCAGACTGCAGGAGTACGTGCTGAGGGACGCTCTGAAGCTCGGTGCAGCCAACGCCAAGTCCCTGTGGGGGAGGACCACAGTCTAGGGTCCTTCCGCTGCTGGACATGGGGGGTAGGGTGTGGTGGAGAGAGACGCCCCTCCAAATAAGGGATATGTATGTAAATGTATGTAAATGTCTAAGTAAATGCCTGTATTGAATATGTAACCTCCGGAAATGTCGGATGGGTTTGTTTAAAAATGATGGTTTGTAAATGATATTTATAACTTGAATAAAGTATTTTTTGATAAAAAAAAAAATTTAAAAAAAAATAAAAAAATAAAAAAAAAATAAAAGATGGAGTAACTCAACGGGTCTGACAGCACCTCTGGAGAAAAGGAATGGGCGATGTTTCGGGTCGAGACCCTTCTTCAGAGTGAGCGTTAGGGGAAAGAGAAACGATAGATATAGACGAGGATGCAGAGAGATATAGAACACATGAATTTAAAAAAAGTTAGGGTGATAACTGAAACAGGCCATTGTTAGCTGGGTATTTATTCACAAAATGCTGGAGTAACTCAGCAGGTCAGGCAGCATCACCGGGGGTGACTGTGACATTCCCGTTGTCTGCCCTTTAGTTTTCCATCGCATGCGGGCACTATTGTGGTACAGCTAAAATGACCTGCCGTCGCACAGATACAACGACCCAGTCTGAAGAAGGGTCTCGACCCGAAACATCACCCATTCCTTCTCTCCCGAGATGCTGCCTGACCTGCTGAATTACTCCAGCATTTTGTCAATACAACGACCCAGTGTTGGCTTCGACCTGGTGCTCATTGTGTGGAGTTTGCACGTTCTCGCTCTAACCTCGCGGACCACTCCTCGATACTCCGGTTTAGTCGCACTAAAAAATAGAGTTGCTTCTGTTCTTTGGTAACGATTGAAGGGATTTAGCGGAACACGCGACGAGCTAAACTGGGATTAGTTTAAACGGGTGTTTGAGAGCTTGACGAGAAGCCACACGGATTCACAGAATTACACAACGTGCTGGAGTAACTCGGCGGGTCAGGCACCATCTCTGGAAAACGTATCGGTGATGTTTCGGGTTGGGACCCATCTTCGGTCTGAAGATGGACCCGCACCCGAAACGTCATCTACCCATGTTTTATCCCAAGAAAGATCCCGTCCCAAAACTTCGCCTATCCGTGTTCTTCAGGGACGCTACTTGGCCGCCGAGTTACTCCAGCATGTTGCGGTTCTTTTTTCTACTTCATGAAGTTAAACTCCGAGAACTATCCGAATCCCACGGACAATGAACGTTTCCATGCGTTCTCGAGGAACAGCACTTCTTCTCATGAGTATAGGAGCAAAGAGGTCTTTCTGCAGTTCTACAGGGCCCTAGTGAGACTGCACCTGTACTGTGTGCAGTTTTGGTCTCCAAATTTCAGGAAGGATATTCTTGTTGCTGTGGGCGTGCAGCGTAGGTTCACCAGGTTAATTCCCGGAATGGCAGGACCGTCATATGTTGAAAGGCTGGAGCGACTAGGCTTGTATTCACTGGAATTTAGAAGAATGAGAGCGGATCCTATGGAAACATATAAGATTATTGAGGGATTGGACAGGCTGGAGGCAGGAAACATGTTCCCAATGTTGGGGGTGTACAGAACCAGGTGCCACAGTTTAAGAATAAGGGGTAGGCTGGAAGGGCCGAATGGCCTCCTCCTGCACCTATTGTCTATTGTCCATTATCTATTGAGCAGACGCGTTAGAAACCTGAGCCTCGGCGGCGGAGGGAAGGGGGGATCGCTATCGACCCGCGATCAGCGATCGGTGAGCGTGAGACAATGGTGGACCCAGCGTGGGGGAGCGTCGTGTGTGAGGGATGGTGGGAGACCCGGTGTGGTGAAGGGGGGGGGGGTGTCCGGGGGACTCTAGTTTCAGAATCGTCCGCCCTGGGGAATAGTCTACTTCCCCTCCCCTCAATTCTAGACAATAGGTGCAGGAGTAGCCGATTCGGGCCTTCGAGCCAGCACCACCATTCAATGTGATCATGGCTGATTATTCTCAATCAGTACCCCTTTCCTGCCCTCTCCCCATACCCCCTGACTCCGCTACCCCTAAGAGCTCTATCTAGCTCTCTCTTGAAAGCATTCAGAGAATTGGCCTCCACTACCTTCTGAGGCAGAGAATTCCACAGATCTACAACTCTCTTACTGAAAAAGTTATTCCTCATCTCCGTTCTAAGTGGCCTGCCCCTTATTCTTAAACCGTGGTCCCTGGTTCTGGACTCCCCCAACATAGGGGACATGTTTCTTGCCTCTAACGTGTCCAACCCCTTCAAAATCTTATATGTTCAATAAGATCCCCTTTCATCCTTCTAAATTCCAGTGTGTACAAGCCTGGTCGTTCCAGTCTTTCAACATACGACAGTCCCGCCATTCCGGGAATTAACCTAGTAAACCTACGTTGCACGCCCTCAATAGCAAGAGTATCCTTCCTCAAATTTGGAGAGTAAAACTGCACACAGTACTCCAGGTGCAGTCTCACTAGGGCCCTGTACAACTGCAGAAGGACCTCTTTGCTCCTATACTCAACTCCTCTGGTTATGAAGGCGAACATTCCATTGGTTTTCCTCACTGCCTGCTTGTACCTGCATGCTTACTTTCAGTGACTGATGCACTAGGACACCCAGATCTCATTCTACGTTCCCTTTTACCCTTTTAACATTTTAATTTTAATTTCATGTTTTTCGTGTAACTTGTTGTTTGTCGTGACCAATTGGCAGACCAATTTCCCTCCGGGGATATATATAGAGTTATCGTATCGTATCGATATTTTTTTTTATATAGACAATAGGTGCAGGAGTAGGCCATTCAGCCCTTCGAGCCAGCACCGCCATTCAATGCGATCATGGCTGATCACTCTCAATCAGTACCCCGTTCCTGCCTTCTCCCCATACCCCCTCACTCCGCTATCCTTAAGAGCTCTATCCAGCTCTCTCTTGAAAGCATCCAACGAACTGGCCTCCACTGCCTTCTGAGGCAGAGAATTCCACACCTTCACCACCCTCTGACTGAAAAAGTTCTTCCTCATCTCCGTTCTAAATGGCCTACCCCTTATTCTCAAACTGTGGCCCCTTGTTCTGGACTCCCCCAACATTGGGAACATGTTATCTGCCTCTAATGTGTCCAATCCTCTAATTATCTTATATGTTTCAATAAGATCCCCCCTCATCCTTCTAAATTCCAGTGTATACAAGCCCAATCGCTCCAGCCTTTCAACATACGACAGTCCCGCCATTCCGGGAATTAACCTAGTGAACCTACGCTGCACGCCCTCCATAGCAAGAATATCCTTCCTCAAATTTGGAGACCAAAACTGCACACAGTACTCCAGGTGCGGTCTCACCAGGGCCCGGTACAACTGTAGAAGGACCTCTTTGCTCCTATACTCAACTCCTCTTGTTACGAAGGCCAACATTCCATTGGCTTTCTTCACTGCCTGCTGAACCTGCATGCTTCCTTTCATTGACTGATGCACTAGGACACCCAGATCTCGTTGAACTCCCCCTCCTCCTAACTTGACACCATTCAGATAATAATCTGCCTTTCTATTCTTACTTCCAAAGTGAATAACCTCACACTTATCTACATTAAACTGCATCTGCCATGTATCCGCCCACTCACACAACCTGTCCAAGTCACCCTGCAGCCTTATTGCATCTTCCTCACAATTCACACTACCCCCCAACTTAGTATCATCTGCAAATTTGCTAATGGTACTTTTAATCCCTTCGTCTAAGTCATTAATGTATATCGTGAATAGCTGGGGTCCCAGCACCGAACCTTGCGGTACCCCACTGGTCACTGCCTGCCATTCCGAAAGGGACCCATTTATCCCCACTCTTTGCTTTCTGTCTGTCAACCAATTTTCTATCCATGTCAGTACCCTACCCCCAATACCATGTCCCCTAATTTTGCCCACTAATCTCCTATGTGGGACCTTGTCGAAGGCTTTCTGAAAGTCGAGGTACACCACATCCACTGACTCTCCCTTGTCAATTTTCCTAGTTACATCCTCAAAAAATTCCAGTAGATTTGTCAAGCATGATTTCCCCTTCGTAAATCCATGCTGACTCGGAATGATCCCGTTACTGCTATCCAAATGCTCAGCAATTTCGTCTTTTATAATTGACTCCAGCATCTTCCCCACCACTGATGTCAGACTAACTGGTCTATAATTCCCCGTTTTCTCTCTCCCTCCTTTCTTAAAAAGTGGGATAACATTTGCTATCCTCCAATCCACAGGAACTGATCCTGAATCTATAGAACATTGAAAAATGATCTCCAATAATTGTGCAGTTCCCATCTCCTGCTTAAATTGTTCCCAGGCTCACCATTGCCACCTTCTTCCTGCCCACGTAAAACCCTTTAGGCAATTGAGGATGAATATCTTGAGTCAGAGGGTGGTGAATCTGTGGATTTCTTTCCCACAGAGTGCTGTGGAGGCCAAATCAATGGATATTTTTAAGGCAGAGATAGACAGATTCTTGATTCGTACGGGTGTCAGGGGTTATGGGGAGAAGGCAGGAGAATGGGGTTCGGAGGGAGAGATAGATCAGCCATGATTGAATGGCGGAGTAGACTTGAAGGGCCGAATGGCTTAATCCTGCTCCTATCACCTATGATTCTCTCCACTTCTAATACGTTCAACTGCAATGTCAAATTTGTTCAATGTCCAACTTTTCCGTGTCCCGGTGAAGATTTCCGACCATTTATGATCCTGATGAGATCGGGATCCCATGGGTCAAGTATGAGCAGGGAGGTCAAGTGTATCAATCTTTAGATTTTTATAAATGTTCAGTTGACGGGATCCGATAACACGTTTAAAAAAGAGGCGGATCAACACTTCTAAACGCAGTGGCTGTTTATTTCTCTCTTCCCACATTTACATTCCCACTGGTTTTATTTCCGCGCACTGGGGTTTTACGACGCGGAATTTGGGGATTAAATGGGAGCCGTTCAGCGCCGACCTGTTGTCCACCGGGCCCCACAGCCCCTGAGCACCGCTCCTGACGCCGGTCCAGGGACCCGAGCATTTTACACACCCGGAGCGGTACCGGAGCAGATTCTCAGCCACCCGGTTTCTTGCCAAGGCCCCAAGAAAGGATAAAGTTTCTCCGTGAATTTATTCCCAGTGAAGGTGTGGAGATGGGACTTCGTGCCCGCGTCGTAAAAGGAAACTGTCCCGGACTTGTAACTGAGATAAACTCCCACCCTCCCGGGGATGGGACGGGCGGGGAGACGGGATGGAGGGGAGGTGACTGCATTAAGCTCACTACCATCCCGATCGATGCTCCAGACTCCAGTCTCCGGGTTCAGTTCGACCTGTCTCTTCCTCTCCACGGACTCTGTGGCAACTCCCAGACTCCAGTACGTACTCGCCGCCACCTTCACCTCCCAGTAATGTCTCCCCGATGTGAATCCCTCCGATCCCAGCGCACACAATGTTTGTGAACCTCTTCCGGGATTTCGGGAGACTCCTCCGGGCACGGTCTGTCCCACCCTCTTCCGATCCTCAGACACCTCGAGATGCGCTGTTTCCGCATCCAGGGTGACGGAGACTGGGGGGAGAAGCAGAGAGTCAGAGTCCCTGGGGGGTCGGGGGGAGACTCGGGTAGCGCGGCCCCGAGACCGGGGGAGAGGCCGCTCGGCCTCGGGCACAGGCGGGCGGACAACTGAAAGTTTCCCGTGGGGGATTTTCCACAATTGCGCGAGATGGAAAAGAGAAATGCATTTCCGCTAATTTTCTTCCGGGAAGTGGAAGTGAAATGTTTTGGTTGTCGCGGACGGGGAGAGCGAAATGGGAGACGAGGATGGCGAAGTTGCGGCTGGGTACATGTGTGCGTCAGACTGAGTTAATGTAATGGCCGTATTAAATATCAGTGGGTGCATGTATCCTGCGTTGGTGAGTGTGTTCATGGATGGTTGTGTAAGTCATGGTGTGTCCCCACATGTAAGGTGTGTGTTGGTGAGAGTGTGTGCTGTATGCCTGTGGACTAGTCGAATGAATAAATTCACTGGTCGACACAAAATGCTGGAGTAACTCAGCGGGCCAGGCAGCATCTCTGGAGAGAAGGAATGGGTGACGTTTCGAGTCGAGACCCTTCTTCACCCTTCTTCAGACTGATGGCAGGGGAGTGGGTGGGACAGAGATGGAATGTAGTCGGAGACAGAAAGACTGGTGGGAGAACTGGGGAGGAGGAGGGGATAGGGAGGGAAAGCAAGGGCTATTTGAAGTTAGAGAAGTCAATGTTCATACCGTTGGGATGTAAACTACCCACGCTAAATATGAGGTACTCTTCCTCCAATTTGCTGTTCCTTCACTCTGACAATGGAGGAGGCCCAGGACACAAAGTACAGATTGGGAATGGGAGGGGGAGTTGAAGTGCTGAGTCACTGGGAGATGGGTGGCAGTGTGAACTGTGAGGAAGATGCTATGAGGTTGCATGGTGACTTGGACAGGTTGTGTGAGTGGGCGGATGCATGGTGGATGCAGTTTAATGTGGATAAGTGTGAGGTTATCCACTTTGGTGGTAAGAATAGGAAGGCAGAGTATTATCTGAATGGTGTCAAGTTAGGAACAGGGGACGTACAGCGAGATCTGGGTGTCCTAGTGCATCAGTCACTGAAAGGAAGCATGCAGGAAGAGCAGGCAGTGAAGAAAGCCAATGTAATGTTGGCGTTCATAACAAGAGGAGTTGAGTATAGGAGAAAAGAGGCCCTTCTGCAGTTGTACAGGGCTCTAGTGAGACCACAAATGGAGTACTGTGTGCAGTTTTGGTCTCCAAATTTGAAGAATGATATTCTTGCTATTGAGGACGTGCAGCGTAGGTTTACTAGGTTAATTCCCGGAATGGTGGGACCGTCATATGTTGAAAGACTGGAGCGACTCGGATTGTATACATTGGAATTTAGAAGGATGAAAGGAGATCTTATCAAAACGTATAAGGTTATTAAGGGGTTGGACACGTTAGAGGCAGGAAACATGTTCCCAATGTTGGGGGAGTCCAGAACAAGGGGCCACAGTTTAAGAATAAGGTGTAGGCCATTTAGAACAGAGATGAGGAAAAACTTTTTCAGTCAGAGAGTTGTGAATCTGTGGAATTCTCAGCCTCAGAAGACAGTGGAGGCCAATTCTCTGAATGCATTCAAGAGAGAGCTAGATAGAGCTCTTAAGGATAGCGGAGTCAGGGGGTATGTGGAGAAGGCAGGAACTGGGTAGTGATAGAGAATGATCAGCCATGATCACATTGAATGGCGGTGCTCGCTCGAAGGGCACCTTCAAAATTAGAAATTTCACACTGTCTTTTTGTTCCATCCGTTCCTGTAAACGCAGGTGTTCCTCCTGATTAGAATTTAAATTCTCTTGAATCTCCCGAAGATTTTTCTCCATTAGATTTAGAAATCCGCACCTCATCTTCTCGGATATCTTTGAGGAAGTCCTTTTCTTTCTCAGTGATAATCTGGTGCAGTTTAGCAAACTGGGTTGTGACATGGGACTGAAGGCTGTGTGACTCTTCCTGTCAAATGAATGTTGAAGATTAACATAATATATTTCTGTATTGTGTTTGCTTACAGCACATGTGTCAAACACAAGGCCCGCGGGCCGAATGCGGCCCGCCACGTCATTTTATGTGGCCCGCGAGAGCTTAATTGTCATTGGTCGAATATCTTTTAAGTTACAGACATTTTTAACTTTCAAACTCTCATTTCTAAACACATTTTTCAAAGTGCTGTGCGTCTGACGGCACGGCCTCTCCTCACTCTACCTCATCCGGGGGACACTCCCGAGCAGGAGGGAGATGGTCGGACTGATGGTCCTCATCCTTCCCTTCCGTCCCTTCAATCCACGGGCACGGCGTCCTGGAGTCCCCCCTCCCGCCCGGACCCAGCGGGACCGGGCAGCTTCTTCTCCTCCTCCTTCAGCGGTCGCTGCCACCGACGGCCCCGTCGCGACCTCAGAAAGATGGCGGCCTCCTCATGCTCCCCCATCTTGTGCGCATCCCCCGCCGCGCCTCTCTCCTCTCTCCTCTCACTTCTCTCCACTCCCCACTCTCCCAGACCCGCGGCCGTCCGCCCCGAGTAGTCCCACCTCCGCCGCCCGACTCGAGTAGTCCCACCTCCGCCGCCCAACTCGAGTAGTCCGGGGCTCCCTCCTCCTCCTCCCTGCACGTTCGGTAAGTGCCTTTCGACGCCAACGGCTCCACGGAGGGGATGGGACGTGGGGGGCGGGTGGGGGGGGGTGGAGGAGAGAATGGGGGGAGGAGAGAGTGGGGGAAAGGGGCGGTGGGGAAAGGGGGAGAGTGGGTGAGGAGAGAGTAGGGGGAGAGTGGGACTGAGGAGGGGGACAGCGGGGGTGGTTGGGGGAAGAGAGAGTGGGGGTGGGGGAAGGGGAACAGTGGGGGTCAGGGAAGAGGGGAGAGTTGGGGGGAGGGGGAGGGTGGGAGGAGCAGAGAGTGGGGGTGGGTGGGAGAGTGGGACTGGTGAGGGGGGTGGTGGTGGGGGGAAGAGAGAGTGGGGGTGGGGGGAAGGGGGATGGTGGGGGTCAGGGAAGAGTGGGGGGGAGCAAAGAGGGAGAAGGTGGGTGGGGAAGGGGACAGTGAGAGTGAAAGGAGGGGGAGGGTGGGGGGAGGAGAGAGGGAGTGCGGGGGGAAGGGGGTGGTGGTGGGGGAAGAGAATGGGGGGTAGGGGGACAGTGGGGGTGGGGGAGAGGGGGACGGTGAGAATGCAGGTGGGGCGAGTGGGTGGAGGGGAGGGGTGGGAGGGGGGTGAGGGGAGGAGAGAGTGGGGGAGGCGGGGGTGGGTGAGGAGGGGTGGAGGAGATAGTGGGGCTGGGGAGAGTGGGGCTGGGGGAGGACAGAATGTGGGGGGAGGGGAGAGTGGGGGAAAGGGGGGATGGAGGAGGGGAGAGTGTCGGAAAGGGGGGATGGGAAGGAGAGAGTGGGGCGGGGGAGGAGAGAGTGGGGGGTGGGGGGAGGAGAGAGTGGTGGAAAGGGAGGTGGTGGGGAATGGGGGGGGTGGAGGAGAGTGCGAGTGGGGGTTGGAGGGAGAGTGCTACTGGGGAGGAAGGTGGGGTGGGGAGGAGAGAAGAGTGGGGGTGGGGGGGAGGAGGGGGTGTTGATGGGGGGATGAGAGAGTGGGGTGGGGGAGAAGGGGGGCAGTGGGGGTCAGGGAAAATGGGAGAGTGGGGGGTAGGGAGAGGAGGGATAAGGGGGATTGAGTAGGGGGTTGAGGATGCTACACCAATACAGGTGAGGCCTTGGGTCCAAGGGTCCTCGGTCACACCCTCTCCCCTTCCCTGTACCGCCTTTAATTGCGCTCCCCCTCCCCTGGAGGAGCACGGCACCACAGTGAAGGAGAAAGAAGATGGCCGCTGGCAGGACGGTGTCAGAGGATCCCTCTCCCCTTTCCCCATCTCACCCACCCCTCCCCTCTCCACCCCCCCCCCCCCCCCCCTTTGAGATTTTTTTTTTTTTTAAGAGACAATTTATTTTAAAGAAAAAACGCGATTTCCCCAGGTCGAAATGGAAACCCTACGAAGAACGGGCCCAATTTGTCAATGTGCTTACATATATTTTTACATTTATGTTAATGCATGTACAATATTTGTTCATTTCAATAAATAATAATCAAATGCAGACAGTTATTTAACAATATGTTAAGGATTAGTTACATTTATACAGTCTTGCAGTTACAAACGGCCCTTTGAGGGCAACCATAATGCTGATGTGGCCCGGGGTGAAAATGAGTTTGACACCCTTGCTTTAAACTGTACCTTTACTAAAAAGCACTGAACCCTGAACTCACTGAACCCTGAACTCACTGGACCCTGAACTCACTGGACCCTGAACTCACTGAACCCTGAACTCACTGAACCCTGAACTAAAAGTACGAACAAAAAGCAGAAATACAACCCTGGGGTTACGCCCAATCAGCTGCTTCCTCTAGTCTGCTTCCACCAATCAGCTGCTTCCTCTAGTCTGCTTCCACCAATCAGCTGCTTCCTCTAGTCCGCTTCCACCAATCAGGTGCTTCCTCTAGTCCGCTTCCACCAATCAGCGGCTTCCTAAAGACCACTTCTTTTGAAGTGTGAGGGAACGTTTTTAAACCAACGCTGCACCAACCGCTCCAGGGCCCCGCCCACACGCTGCACCAACCGCTCCAGGGCCCCGCCCACACGCTGCTCCACCGCTCCTGGGCCCCGCCCACACGCTGCTCCAACCGCTCCTGAGCCCCGCCCACACGCAGCTCCAACCGTTCCTGGGCCCCGCCCACACGCTGCACCAACCGCTCAAGGGCCCCGCCCACACGCCTGCTCCAACCGCTCCTGGGCCCCGCCCACACGCTGCTCCACCGCTCCTGGGCCCCGCCCACACGCTGCTTGGTGTGGTTTATTAGTATTGTTCAGCCTTTGCTGCCAGCGCACATTTGAACACTCGCGATACTCCAGGGCTCGGCGTGAATTAGGAAGTTCCGGGAATTGAAAATGGCTTCGATGGCTCAGTCCGAGTGTTGGACCGAGGACGTGGTTTGTCCCATCTGCCTGGATTTGTTCACCCATCCGGTGTCACTGGAGTGCGGGCACAACTTCTGCCGCTCCTGCATCACGCAGAGTTGGGACAGGGAGGGGAGAAACTCCTGCCCGGAGTGCAGAGAGGAGTTTGCAGACCGCAGCCTCAGGGTGAATCGGGCCCTGGTGAGTATCACCGAGAAAGCTCGAACACTCAGCCCGAAAACGGGAAGCAAGAAAAGTAAACTTCACTGCGAGGAACACCAGGAAGAACTGAAGCTGTTTTGCGAAACAGACAAACAACTAATCTGCCTGATCTGCCGAGACGCGCGGGAACACAGAGAGCACCTCTTCATGCCGATTAAAGAAGCAGTGGAAATCTTCAAGGTAAAAA
>NW_027602523.1:0-34000 GCF_053455715.1 Rhinoraja longicauda
CGCCTGGACAAGGTTCACACATTCGATGTCGTCCTCCTCTCCAAATGTTTCTGGGAATCGTCAGCATCGCTCCCTTGAAGACCGTAGCTGTGACGCGCCATCACTTCCTCTGACTTCGTATCAACTACTCAACCAGCGGCAGAAAATAAAAGCAACCAAAACTCAGCAGAACGTCATTCACTGAAGCCAGCATTGGTAACCAGGTCGTGCTGGCGAGATATTTCAGCAACTGCGAGATGATAAGGGCTAACCTTGACGGAAATACGCCGGTCTCCAAAAACCGGTTTCATGTTATGCTGCCTGCAGATATTGTGTTAAACATGTGGAGATGCAACTGAAATAAGCAAATGCACCGTCGACCATTAACTCACACTGGCATCTCCCTGTGAGACGCTGCCACGCAGATTGATCTCCTTCACTCACTCCATGCATCCGTCCCATGTGTCCCAGCCTGTATATTCTCACCGCTGTAAAGGATCTGCCCGATATTTCAGAGGGTATAAATTAGCCAAAAATCTCCTCCTGCACCCGTCGCTCCATTGAGATAATATTTGGTTTAGTCATTCCCATCCGTCAGTGTAAAACTGTGGAAAGGGCAGGGGATGAAATAGATGCCAATCTGCAGAGATTCGGGGTGGACAGGTTGGAATGGGAATGAGAATAGTGGGTGGGTGTTACCTGAAATGGGAAAATATATCAATGATACCATGGGGTTGTCGGCTCTCCCCTTCACTGTTTCTCTCCGAATCACCTTTGTTTACAGACTCTGATGTAGATGCTGTGCATTTCCATGGCTTTCCATTTACATCCGGCAAATTCAGACTCGCGGACCAAGCGTCAGCCTGAAAGGAGGTGACAGGGCGTTGTATTGAGCAGGAGAGCATCAGGCTCCAATTTCACCGGCGCTGAAACGTTTGTTCCTGCAGGCTGGAAGAGAACAACAACGTGCACAGAGCTAGACGCAGCCCGAAGAAGGACAATGGGAGGCACAAGGCACTTGGAACGGATAAAAACACAAGAAAAAATAGCTGCAGGAGTAGGCCACTCGGCCCTTCGAGCCTGTACTGTCATTCAATGCGATTATTGGTGATCATCTAAAATCAGTACCCCGTTCCTGGTTGCTCCTCCCATATCCCTTGATTCCTTTAGCCCCAAGAGCTAAATCTAACTCTCCCTTGACAACATCCAGGGCATTGGCCTCCACTGCCTTGTGTGGCAGAAAATTCCACAGATTCAGAACTCTCTGGGTGAAAACATTTTATTGGCAGATATTGGCAGATTCTTGATTAGTAATGGTGTCTGGGGCTATGGAGCGATGGCAAGAGAATGGGGTTGAGAAGGAAAGATAGCTCAACCATGATTGAATGGCGGAGTAGACGATGGACCGAATGGCCTAATTCTGTTCCTACAACTTATGAACATAAACTGCTGATGCTGCAATCTTGAGCGAAACATGAAACATTTCATCTGTGGAAGATATGGGTAAGCACAGTTTCAGGGCCAAACTCGAGGTCTGAAGAAGGGACCTGGACCGGATCCTAGCCTAACATTTTCCTGCACAGATACTGCCTGACCCACTCATTTACCCCAGCATTGTGTGTGGTGGACCAAGGCAGACGCGAGTATGGTGACCAGAGTGGAGGAAATGGTTAATTGCTTATTTCAGGGTGGTGGGGTGGAATCTCGAGTGGATCGATATGTGGGTGATGGGCAGACGAATTCAATCTGTGTGTTTCTGTGTGTGTGTGTGTGTGTGTGGGAAGCGGTGGTTAAATTAATAACAATGGATTGTGGAACCTATGGATAACTTCTCGATGGGCTGCCCAATACATAGTTATTTATTCTGATCCGTAGATGCGATCAACTGCTGAATATTTACCGATATTTATCCTGTTTTATTTCCTTTCAGATTTCCAAGAAACTAGTGCCTTTTCAGGTCAATGTTTGTATGAAATAGGCATCGGTTACAAAATAAGAGACCTAAGGAAAAAAATCTAACTACGTGATTTGGAACGTGATTACAGCTTGGACTGTGCGGTGATATGAAAGGGCGACATGGAATTATCCAGTAACTACAACGACGGGCCTTCATAGTCCACAGCGCCATGTTCAATATTGCACATTCATTTTAGAACAAGAAAATGACATGAGAAAATAACTGTGATGCGCGTCAATTTCTCTTCCGCAGATAAAGAAAAACGAGAGAGTATGGGTTTATATTTAGGATTCGCCAGTGTTAAAATTCATAACATTTATCGTATCTGAGTGAAGCGAATCCCGGCTCAGGAAAATACTACAACATTGCACGTTGGATCAAGTGACCGGTCGATAATACCAGTGGCCGGCCTTCTGTACGATGTTACATTGAGTATTCCTGCACCAAGGAATGGGGAACGGCTTCATTTGTCTGGAAATGTTTGTTAAAGTGTCCGTGACTAATGTAATTGCGCCGTCACTCCCAGTAGCCACTGGAGGATTGGAGCGGGTATTAATGAGGGTAGGAGCTGCGCTCTTTGATCCACTGTGTCCCGGGTTTGCTGCCGATACTGCGACTCTTCCAGAATGCGCCGGGCTCCTATTCTGTACGTGAAGGAGATCGCCTATCCGATTATGGCGGCGTTTGGAATGCCTAGTAAGCAGGATCATATTAGGTTTCGGTCTATTATCTTCACGTGTACAGAGGTTATATTTTGCATGCTATCCAATCAGATCACATAACAATGTGCACAAATACACTCAAGTCAAACGCGTGCAATCGGTAGCGAAAAGAGCTTTAAGAAAGAAAGGCGATTTTATCTGACAATGGTAGAACCTTCTCTGGGAAGTGCAATATCGGACACCGTGTCCCAGTCATGTTGTTCCATGTGTAGAAAGGAACTGCAGATGCTGATTTAAACCGAAGATAGATACAGAATGCTGGAGAAACTCAGCGGGACAGGCAGCATCTCCGGTGCGAAGTAATAGGCGACGTTTCGGGTCGAGACCCTACTTCAGACTCTGAATCAACTTCTGAAAAGGGTCTCGACTCGAAACGTCACCAATTCCTTCTCTCCAGAGATGCTGCCTGTGCCGCTGAGTTACTCCAGCAGTCTGTGACTATCTTCAGTGCATGCATATGAGTGAGATTAGACTTACGTCTCATCAGACTAAAGAACTATTACGTTCACAAGTTGGCAGAGCATGAAGAAGTAAACTGAAGAAAGAAAAGTTGATTAGAACCCTTTTCCATTTTTGCGCCATCAGCGAGTTACTCCAGCATATTGTATCTATTTTATGTTGTTCAATGCGTTGCTGCTCGTCTCAAATCTGACTGGAGTTCCGGATATGGATAATATAGATAGATGGAATTGCAGGCACGAAATCCGGTCCTTCTGTGATAAGATGGCGGCCAGGAGAGTATGATAGACACAGGTTGCGGTACTGCTGGCCAAGTGAAACTGAAGGAAGCTTAATGGAAACCAATCTGTTTCCAGGAAGCGTCAGGAGAAGGTGCTGATTCAGCACGTTACATTTTCATTCTCTTCACATAAATCATTCCCATTAACGACCCGTCGCGCCTTTCTCCGTTCCGACACGGCCGCCTTTGGGGTCATCCACTCTTTCTCAGTCTCCGGCCTGTGTACATCAACGTGGTGCCGCCGCCACTAATCTTACTGGCAGACCAGCTGAGTATTCCCACTAACTGTTTTAATATCTGCTGTCCGATCTCTGCAGGGTTTTACCTGATTTCCATTTGGAGCTGTCATTTGCGCGGGAGTTAATAACAAACAGGCCCAGGAGCGGTTGGTGCAGCGTGTGGGCGGGGCCCAGGAGCGGTTGGTGCAGCGTGTGGGCGGGGCCCAGGAGCGGTTGGTGCAGCGTGTGGGCGGGGCCCAGGGAGCGGTTGGTGCAGCGTGTGGGCGGGGCCCAGGAACGGTTGGTGCAGCGTGTGGGCGGGGCCCAGGAGCGGTTGGAGCGGTTGGTGCAGCGTGTGGGCGGGGCCCAGGAACGGTTGGTGCAGCGTGTGGGCGGGGCCCAGGAACGGTTGGTGCAGCGTGTGGGCGGGGCCCAGGAGCGGTTGGTGCAGCGTGTGGGCGGGGCCCAGGGGCGGTTGGAGCAGCGTGTGGGCGGGGCCCAGGAGCGGTTGGTGCAGCGTGTGGGCGGGGCCCAGGAGCGGTTGGAGCAGCGTGTGGGCGGGGCCCAGGAGCGGTTGGTGCAGCGTGTGGGCGGGGCCCAGGAGCGGTTGGAGCGGTGTGTGGGCGGGGCCCAGGGGCGGTTGGAGCAGCGTGTGGGCGGGGCCCAGGGAGCGGTTGGTGCGGCGTGTGGGCGGGGCCCAGGGGCGGTTGGAGCGGTGTGTGGGCGGGGCCCAGGGGCGGTTGGTGCAGCGTGTGGGCGGGGCCCAGGGAGCGGTTGGTGCGGCGTGTGGGCGGGGCCCAGGGGCGGTTGGTGCAGCGTGTGGGCGGGGCCCAGGGAGCGGTTGGTGCGGCGTGTGGGCGGGGCCCAGGGAGCGGTTGGAGCGGTGTGTGGGCGGGGCCCAGGGGCGGTTGGTGCAGCGTGTGGGCGGGGCCCAGGGGCGGTTGGTGCAGCGTGTGGGCGGGGCCCAGGGAGCGGTTGGAGCGGCGTGTGGGCGGGGCCCAGGGAGCGGTTGGAGCGGCGTGTGGGCGGGGCCCAGGGGCGGTTGGTGCAGCGTGTGGGCGGGGCCCAGGGGCGGTTGGTGCAGCGTGTGGGCGGGGCCCAGGGGCGGTTGGTGCAGCGTGTGGGCGGGGCCCAGGGGCGGTTGGAGCGGCGTGTGGGCGGGGCCCAGGGGCGGTTGGTGCAGCGTGTGGGCGGGGCCCAGGGAGCGGTTGGTGCAGCGTGTGGGCGGGGCCCTGGGGCGGTTGGAGCGGCGTGTGGGCGGGGCCCGGGGAGCGGTTGGAGCGGCGTGTGGGCGGGGCCCAGGGGCGGTTGGTGCAGCGTGTGGGCGGGGCCCAGGGGCGGTTGGAGCGGCGTGTGGGCGGGGCCCAGGGGCGGTTGGTGCAGCGTGTGGGCGGGGCCCAGGGGCGGTTGGAGCAGCGTGTGGGCGGGGCCCAGGGGCGGTTGGTGCAGCGTGTGGGCGGGGCCCAGGGGCGGTTGGTGCAGCGTGTGGGCGGGGCCCAGGGGCGGTTGGAGCGGCGTGTGGGCGGGGCCCAGGGGCGGTTGGAGCATCGTGTGGGCGGGGCCCAGGGGCGGTTGGTGCAGCGTGTGGGCGGGGCCCAGGGGCGGTTGGTGCAGCGTGTGGGCGGGGCCCAGGGGTGGTTGGTGCAGCGTGTGGGCGGGGCCCAGGGGCGGTTGGAGCGGCGTGTGGGCGGGGCCCAGGGGCGGTTGGAGCGGCGTTGGTTTAAAAACGTTCCATCTCACTTCAAAAGAAGCGGACGAGAGGAAGCCGCTGATTGGGTGAAACCCCAGGGTTGTATTTCTGTTTTCTGTTCGTACTTTGTAGTTAATGGTTCAGTGAGTTAAGGGTTCAGTGAGTTAAGGGTTCAGTGGGTTAATGGTTCGGTGAGTTAAGGGTTCAGTGAGTTAAGGGTTCAGTGAGTTAAGGGTTCAGTGAGTTAAGGGTTCAGTGGGTTAATGGTTCGGTGAGTTAAGGGTTCAGTGAGTTAAGGGTTCGGTGAGTTAAGGGTTCAGTGAGTTAATGGTTCGGTGAGTTAAGGGTTCGGTGAGTTAAGGGTTCAGTGAGTTAATGGTTCGGTGAGTTAAGGGTTCGGTGAGTTAAGGGTTCAGTGAGTTAAGGGTTCGGTGAGTTAAGGGTTCAGTGAGTTAATGGTTCGGTGAGTTAAGGGTTCAGTGAGTTAAGGGTTCGGTGAGTTAAGGGTTCGGTGAGTTAAGGGTTCAGTGAGTTAATGGTTCAGTGAGTTAAGGGTTCAGTGAGTTAAGGGTTCAGTGAGTTAAGGGTTCGGTGAGTTAAGGGTTCAGTGAGTTAAGGGTTCAGTGAGTTAAGGGTTCAGTGAGTTAAGGGTTCAGTGAGTTAAGGGTTCGGTGAGTTAAGGGTTCAGTGAGTTAATGGTTCGGTGAGTTAAGGGTTCGGTGAGTTAAGGGTTCAGTGAGTTAAGGGTTCGGTGAGTTAAGGGTTCGGTGAGTTATGGGTTCGGTGAGTTAAGGGTTCGGTGAGTTAAGGGTTCAGTGAGTTAAGGGTTCAGTGCGTTAAGGGTTCGGTGAGTTAAGGGTTCGGTGAGTTAAGGGTTCAGTGAGTTAATGGTTCGGTGAGTTAAGGGTTCGGTGAGTTAAGGGTTCGGTGAGTTAAGGGTTCAGTGCTTTTTAGTAAAGGTACAGTTTAAAGGATTAAGAGGGATTTGATTTAATTTGGGGGTAAGACATGTCAGGTGAGATCGGCCCCGTGGAATGCTCATCCTGCAACATGTGGGAGATCAGGGATATTGTCGGTGTCCCTGATGACTACATGTGCAGGAAGTGTGTCCAGCTGCAGCTCCTGGCAGACCGCATTGAACGGTTAGAGCTGCGGTTGGATTCATACTGGAGCATCCACGATACTGAGAAGGTCGTGAATAGCACGTACAGTGAGTTGGGCACACCACAGGTAAAAGATAAGCGGACAGAAAGGAAACGGGTGGCCACCAGCCAGCGTAGCAGTAGGCAGGTAGTGCAGGAGTCCCCTGCGGTCATCTCCCTCCTAAACAGATATGCCATTTTGGATACTGTTGGGGGAGATGGCTCATCAGGGGAAGGGAGCAGCAGCCAAGTTCATGGCACCGTGGGTGGCTCTGCGACAAAAGAGGGGAGGAAAAAGAGTGGAAGGGCTATAGTGATAGGGGATTCAATTGTAAAGGGAATAGACAGGCGTTTCTGCGGCCGCAAACGGGACTCCAGGATGGTATGTTGCCTCCCTGGTGCAAGGGTCAGGGATGTCTCTGAGCGGCTGCAGAACATTCTGGAGGGGGAGGGTGAACAGCCAGTTGTCGTGGTGCACATTGGCACCAACGATATAGGTAAAAAACGGGATGAGGTCCTACAAGGTGAATTTAGGGAGCTAGGAGATAAACTTAAAAGTAAGACCTCAAAGGTAATAATCTCTGGATTACTACCAGTGCCATGTGCTAGTCAGAGAGAAATAGGAGGATATTTCAGATGAATACGTGGCTTGAAAAATGGTGGAAGGGGGAGGGATTCAAATTTCTAGGACATTGGAACCAGTTCTGGGAGAGATGGGACCAGTACAAACAGGACGGGCTGCACCTGAGCTGGAATGGAACCATTGTCCTTGGGGGGGTGTTTGCTAGTGCTTTTGGGGAGGATTTAAACTAATGTGGCAGGAGGATGGGAGCATGAGCAGAGAGACAGAGGGGTGCAAAATGAGGGTAGAAGCAATAGGTAGCAAGGTGAAAAGTAAAAGTGGCAGGCAGACAAATCCAAGGCAAAAATCAAAAAGGGCCACTTTTCAACATAATTGTATAAGGGGTAAGAGTGTTGTAAAAACAAGCCTGAAGGTTTTGTGTCTCAATGCAAGGAGCATTCAGAATAAGGTGGATGAGTTGAATGTGCAGATAGTTATTAATGAATATGATATTGTTGGGATTACGGAGACATGGCTCCAGGGTGACCAAGGCTGGGAGCTGAACATCCAGGGATATTCAATATTCAGGAGGGATAGACAGAAAGGAAAATGAGGTGGGGTAGCGTTGCTGGTTAGAGAGGAGATTAACGAAATAGAAAGGAAGGACATTAGCTTGGAGGATGTGGAATCGATATGGGTAGAGCTGCGAAACACTAAGGGGCAGAACACACTAGTGGGAGTTGTGTACAGGCCACCTAACAGTAGTAGTGGAATTGGGGATGGCATCAAACAGGAAATTAGAAATGCGTGCAACAAAGGTAAAACAGTTATAATGGGTGACTTCAATCTACATATAGATTGGGTGAATCAAATTGGCAGAGGTGCTGAGGAAGCGGATTTCTTGGAATGTATACGAGATAGTTTTCTAAGCCAACATGTAGAGGAACTAACGAGAGAGCAGGCTATTCTAGACTGGGTATTAAGTAATGAGGAAGGGTTAGTTAGCAGTCTGGATGTGCGTGGCCCCTTGGGCAAGAGTGACCATAATATGGTTGAGTTCTTCATTAGGATGGAGAGTGACTTAATTAATTCAGAAATAACGGTTCTGAACTTAAGGAAAGGTAACTTTGAGGGCATGAGACGTGAATTGGCCAAGATAGACTGGCAATTGATTCTTAAAGGGTTGACGGTGGATATGCAATGGAAGGCATTTAAAGAACGCATGGATGAACTACAACAATTGTTCATCCCAGTTTGGCAAAAGAATAAATCAGGGAAGGTATAAGAAAATAACTGCAGATGCTACACTTCTTCCCACCCGGTCCCCTGCAAAACGTCTATCCCCTGCTCCCAATTCCTCCGTCTACGCCGCATCTGCGCCCGGGATGAGGTGTTTCAGACTAGGGCTTCCGAGATGTCCTCGTTTTTCAGAAAACGGGGCTTCCCCTCCTCCATTATAGATGAGGCTCTCACTAGGGTCTCTTCTACATCCCGCAGCTCCGCTCTTGCACCCCATCCCCCCACTTGCAACAAGGACAGGATCCCCCTCGTTCTCACCTTCCACCCCACCAGCCAGCGGATCCAACATATCATCCACCAACATTTCCGTCACCTACAACAGGACCCCACCACTGGCCATATCTTCCCATCCCCTCCCCTCTCTGCGTTCCGCAGAGACCGTTCCCTCCGCAACTCCCTGGTCCACTCGTCCCTTCCTACCCAAACCACCCTAACCCCGGGCACTTTCCCTTGCAACCGCACGAGATGCAACACCTGTCCCTTTACCACCCCCCTCAACTCCATCAAAGGACCCAAACATTCTTTCCAGGTGAGACAGAGGTTCACCTGCACCTCCTCCAACCTCATCTATTGCATCCGCTGCTCTAGATGTCAACTTATCTATATCGGCGAAACCAAGCGCAGGCTCGGCGATCGCTTCGCTGAACACCTGCGCTCGGTCCGCATTAACGCAACTGATCTCCCGGTGGCCCAGCACTTTAACTCCCCCTCCCATTCCCAGTCTGACCTCTCTGTCATGGGCCTCCTCCAGTGCCATAGTGAGGCCCGCCGGAAATTGGAGGAGCAGCACCTCATATTTCGCCTGGGCAGTTTGCGGCCCGGTGGTATGAACGTCGACTTCTCCAACTTCAGCTAGCTCCTCTGTCCCTCCCTTCCCCTCCTCCTTCCCAGATCTCCCTCTATCTTCCTGTCTCCACCTATATCCTTCCTTTGTCCCACCCCCGACATCAGTCTGAAGAAGGGTCTCGACCCGAAACGTCACCCATTCCTTCTCTCCCGAGATGCTGCCTGACCTGCTGAGTTACTCCAGCATTTTGTGAATAAATCAGGGAAGGTAGTGCATCCGTGGCTAACAAGGGAGATTAGGAATAGTATCAAAACAAAAGATGAAGCGTACAAATTAGCAAGAAAAAGCAGCCTACCAGAGGACTGGGAGAAATTCAGAGTCCAGCAGAGGAGAAAGGGCTTAATTAGGAAAGGGAAAATAGATTATGAAAGAAAACTGGCAGGGAACATACAAACTGACTGCAAAACTTTTATAGATATGTGAAGAGAAAAAGATTAGTTAAAACAAATGTTGGTCCCTTGCAGTCAGAAACAGGTGAATTGATCATGGGGAACAAGGACATGGCAGACCAATTGAATAAATACTTTGGTTCTGTCTTCACTAAGGAAGACATAAATAATCTGCCGGAAATAGCAGGGGACCGGGGGTCAAATGAGATGGAGGAACTGAGTGAAATCGAGGTTAGTCGGGAAGTGGTGTTAGGTAAATTGACTGGATTAAAGGCCGATAAATCCCCAGGGCCAGATAGGCTGCATCCCAGAGTGTTTAAGGAGGTAGCCCCAGAAATAGTGGATGCATTAGTGATAATTTTTCAAAACTCTTTGGATTCTGGAGTAGTTCCTGAGGATTGGAGGGTAGCTAATGTAACCCCACTTTTCAAAAAGGGAGGGAAAGAGAAAATGGGGAATTACAGACCAGTTAGTCTAACATCGGTAGTGGGGAAAATGCTAGTCAGTTATTAAAGATGGGATAGCAGCACATTTGGAAAGTGGTGAAATCATTGGACAAAGTCAGCATGGATTTGTGAAAGGTAAATCATGTCTAACGAATCTTATAGAATTTTTCGAGGATGTAACTAGTAGAGCGGATAAGGGAGAACCAGTGGATGTGTTATATCTGGACTTCCAGAAGGCTTTCGACAAGGTCCCACATAACAAATTAGTATGCAAACGTAAAGCACATGGTATTGTGGGTTCAGTATTGATGTGGATAGAGAACTAGCTGGCAGACAGGAAGCAAATAGTAGGAATAAACAGGTCCTTTTCAGAATGGCAGGCAGTGACTAGTGGGGTACCGCAAGGCTCAGTGCTGGGACCCCAGCTATTTACAATATATATTAATGATTTGGACGAGGGAATTGAATGCAACATCTCCAAGTTTGTGGATGACACGAAGCTGGGTGGTAGTGTTAGCTGTGAGGAGGATGCTAGGAGGCTGCAACGTGACTTGGATAGGTTAGGTGAGAGGGCAAATGCATGGCAGATGCAGTATAATGTGGATAAATGTGAGGTTATCCACTTTGGTGGCAAGAACAGGAAAGCAGACTATTATCTGAAAGGTGGCCGATTAGGAGAAGGGGAGATGCAACGAGACCTGGGTGTCGTGGTACATCAGTCATTGAAAGTAGGCATGCAGGTGCAACAGGCAGTGAAGAAAGCGAATGGTACGTTGGCATTCATAGCGAGGGGATTTGAGTATAGGAGCAGGGAGGTTCTGCTGCAGTTGTACAGGGCATTGATGAGACCACACCTGGAGTATTGCGTACAGTTTTGGTCTCCTAATCTGAGGAAAGACATTCTTGCCATAGAGGGAGTACAGAGAAGGTTCACCAGATTGATTCCTGGGATGGCAGGACTTTCATATGAAGAAAGGCTGGATAGGCTCGGCTTGTACTCGCTGGAATTTAGAAGATTGAGGGGGGATCTTATAGAAACGTACAAAATTCTTAAGGGTTGGACAGGCTAGATGCAGGAAGATTGTTCCCGATGTTGGGGAAGTCTAGAACAAGGGGTCACAGTTTAAGGATAAGGGTGGAAGTCTTTTAGGACCGAGATGAGAAAGTTTTTTTCACACAGAGTGGTGAATCTGTGGAATTCTCTGCCACAGAAGGTCAAGTCAAGTCAATTTTATTTGTATAGCACATTTAAAAACAACCTACGTTGACCAAAGTGCTGTACATCTGATTAGGTACTAAGGAAAAAATGAAACATACAGTAGCACGCAAACCTAACAGCACATACAGAACAGTTCACAGCGCCTCCTCAATGAGCCTCAAACGTTAGGGAGTAGAAATAGGTTTTGAGCCTGGACTTAAAGGAGTCGATGGAGGGGGCAGTTCTGATGGGGAGAGGGACGCTGTTCCAGTCTAGGAGCTGCAACCGCAAATGCGCTGTCACCCCTGAGCTTAAGCCTAGACCGCGGGATAGTGAGTAGCCCCAAGTCGGCCGACCTGAGGGACCTGGAGTTAGAGAGGTGGGTTAGAAGATTTTTGATGTGGGGGGGGGGGGGGGGGGGAATGTCCATTTAGGGCTTTATACGTGAATAGGAGCTTGAAGTTGATTCTGTACCGTACAGGGAGCCAGTGGAGAGAGGCCAGAATCGGGGTGATGTGGTCCCTTTTACGGGTACCCGTCAGGAGTCTCGCTGCCAGTTGCAGGCGGGACAGGGAAGATTAGCTGATCCCAGTGTATAGGGAGTTGCAGTAGGGAGTTGCAGTAGTCTAGGCGGGAGGAAATGAAAGCGTGAATGATTTTTTCTGTGTCGTCGAATTGGAGGAAAGGTTTGATTTTAGCTATGGTACGAAGTTGGAAGAAGCTGGCTTTTACCACAGCGTTGACTTGCTTGTCAACTTTTAATGCAGAGTCAAATATCACGCCGAGGTTTTTGACATGCGGTTTGACTAGGCAGGATAGGCTTCCAAGACTGCCTGTTATCGATTTGATGGAGTCGGGGGGGGGGGGGGCCCGAATAGGATGACCTCAGACTTGCTCTCATTTAATTGGAGGAAGTTCTGTGCCATCCAACATTTTATGTCCTCAAGGCAGTGTAAGAGGCTGTTTAAATTTGACTGGTTGTTGGGTTTCAGGGGGAGGTAAAGCTGAGTGTCATCGGCATAGCAGTGGAAAGAAATGCCGTGCCTTTGAATGATTTGGCCAAGGGGGAGCATGTATATAGAGAAGAGAATGGGGCCTAGGATGGAGCCTTGTGGAACTCCGCAGGAGAGGCTAGCTGGAGCAGAGGAATAACTGCCGATGTTGATGGCGAAACTCCTATCAATGCCAACCGCGTACCGGAGACGGTCTATAAGGATGGTGTGGTCCACTGTATCGAACGCTGCGCTGAGGTCGAGAAGGAGCAGGATTGCACAGTCGCCGGTGTCGATGGCGAGAAGCAGGTCGTTGTGTACCTTCAACAAGGCAGACTCTGTGCTGTGGGTTTAGAATTGCCTTTTCAAGGACTTTTGACAGGAATGGCAGTTTGGAAATGGGTCTGTAGTTGCTAGGGGTCTAGGTTAGGTTTTTTCAGTAGGGGCTGGACCACCGCGTGCTTGAAACAGGTTGGAACAGTGCCAGTGGCCAGAGAACTGTTGATAATAGAGAGGATGCTGGGACCGGCTATTGCAATGACATCCTTCAGAAGGGCAGTGGGGGCAGGATCAAGGGGGCAGGTTGCAGGTTTCATAGCAGAGACAAGCTTTTCAAAGGAGGATAGAGTGACGGGTTGGAAACAGTCCAATTTAGATGAACAGACTAGTGAGACAGCTAGCTCACGGGTGGGAGGGGAAATGTTCATTCTAATGTTCTCAATTTGCTGGTGAAAAATTTAGCGAATTCTTCGCAGTTAGCAGGGGACCCAACTAAGCTGGTACTGGGGGTGGGACATATGACAGAGGTAATTGTGCTAAATAGGACCTTGGAGTTATGAGAGTTTTTAAGGTAGTTGAGGCCAGTTCATTGGCTATATTTAAGAGGGAGTTAAATGTGGCCCTTGTGGCTAAAGGGATCAGGGGGTATGAAGAGAAGGCAGGTATGGGATACTGAGTTGGATGATCAGCCATGATCATATTGAATGGCGGTGCAGGCTCGAAGGGCCAAATGGCCTACTCCTGCACCTATTTTCTATGCAAACGACAGAAGATAGCGACAAGATACACTGATCAGCCAAAACATTGTGACCACCTGCCTAATATGCTGTTGGTCCTCCGTGTGCCGCCAAAACAGTACCGACCCATGAAGGTGGCTGGCCTGTGGTATCTAGCACCAAACCTTTAGCAACAGATCCTTCAAGTCCTGTAAGTTGCGAGGTGGAGCCGCCATGAATCGGACTTGTCGATCCAGCACATCCCACAGATACTCAATCTGATTGAGATCTAGGCTCAAGGTGTGGAGAGAGGGACAGGATTGAAAGCTCCATCACATGACTGAGAAGTGACCCAACATCCAACTAGACTCGATTTTTATAGTAAACTTTAGAAAATGTTGATCCCAATCAAAACAAATCTGCTGAGTTGACGAAAGTATAAAACACATGTTAAGTGTCACCACCTTTTCCCTTGACAGAAATCTTTCACAGCCACTGTGTATTTCCAACATTTCCTATTTGTTTCCTGGACATTCCCAGGTCTCTGTGTCTCCGCAGGGAAGACAAGAGGTTGTGCATAGTCAGACTGACCAGCGAACACATAGGTCTTGTTCCCAGCCTGCAAGGAATCAGCCGATCTCAGTTAGTGCTCCCGCAGAGAAGACAGAGCTGTACTCAGTTATCCAAACTTGGCTCCTGTTTGCTGCTTAAAATTCCAACTGAATGGATGTCATGATCCCACGGAATGTCAGAACCCGATTCAGGTCCCTTTGAAGAAAACCATTAAAATCACTTCCAGGAAAAAGATGTTGAAATTCATCGACCGCGACAGTCCGCAAACTAATTCAGCTTCAAAGCTCATTCAGAGGCCGACACGTGTAACACACACAGAGCCGACACATACACGTGCACACGCCTGCACACGCCTGCACACACAAGTTCACTCACACTCACGCGCATACATACACACAAATGCATAACGCACACAGGGCCGACCGACAGTTCACTATCAATGATGATCGGTGTATGGCAGTGTTCATTGGATACATCTGTATACACACGTAACATACAAATACATGTGCACGCACATGCAAAATGCACGCAGGGCTGACTATATATACACATGGGCACACGCAGTCACACACGTATGTTGGATGCATCCATACACACACAGGACTGGCAGCTCACTATCAATGGTGATCGATATATGGCAGTGTTCATTGGGTGCACCTGTGCACACACACACACACACACATACTCAAACACGCAAGCGTAACACACGAGGGTATGAAGAGAAAGCAACTTCAGATCCTGACTCCTGGGATCGCGGTGAATCACTGTGACTGTAAGCGGCTCTCACTGTCTGTCGGTCAGTCAGATCTGAAATCAGTTCTTACGCACATCTTCAACTTGCCTCGGTGGCTGGAGACGACGATTCTTGCTCTGTTGCACCAGTCACTGAAAACAAAGGAACACAACTAGTGAGTGGCGTTGGAGGGGGCACAGCCGAGAGGGAAACAGACAGTAATAAATTATTGGGGGACGCACACAGTAATGTGTCCAGGGTACACATGGTGCAAAACGGTAAAACAATATTTGAGGAAACATTCAGTAATAAATCATGATAGAGGGCTCGGTAAGTCCCACTGAGTTACTCCAGCATTTTGTGTCTATCTTTGGTCAATAAGTATCAGAGGGCCTGTCTATCAGTGGAAAGGTAATCTTCTGATAGATAAAATGGTGAGAGGGGCAAAGTTTCAAGGAGATGTGCGAGGCAAGTTGTTTTTCTCGTCGTCACTTTACACAGAAGGTACTGAGTGCCTGGACTATGCAAGGGTGGTGAATCTGTGGAATTCTTGGCCACAGAAGGCTGTGGAGGCAAAGCAGTGAATATATTTAAGGCAGAGATAGATAGATTCTTGATTAGTGCGGGTGTCAGAGGTTATGGGAGATTTCAAAATGCAGGTAGACTGTGAAAGTCAGGTTGGTACTGGACCCTAAGAAAGGGAGTTTGTAGTGTGCCTCCGAGAAGGATTCTTAGAGCAGCTTGAACTGGAGCCTACCAGGGAGAAGGCAATTCTGGATTTAGTGTTGTGTAATGTACCGGATTTCATAAGGTAACTCAAGATAAAGGAACCATTAGGAGGTAGTGACCATAGTCTGCAATTTGAGAGGGTAAAATCAGAAGTGTCAGTGTTGCAGTTGAACAAAGGGGACATTGAAGGCATGAGGGAGGAGCTGGCCAAAGTTGACTGGAAAGGGTCCCTAGCAGGGATGACGGTGGAACAGCAATGGCAGGAATTTCTGGGAATAATCCAGAAGATGCAGGATCATTTCATTCCAAAGAGGAAGAAAGATTCTAAGGGGAATAAGAGGCAACCGGGTCTGACAAGGGAAGTCAAGGACAGTATAAAAATAAAAGAGAAGACTTATAACATAGCAAAGATGAGTGGGAAGCCAGAGGATTGGGTAACTTTTAAAGAACAGAAGGTAACTAAAAAGGCAATATTGGGAGAAAAGATAAAGTACGAAGGTAAGCTGGCCAAGAATATAAAGGAGGATAGTAAAAGCATCTTTAGGTATGTGAAGAGGAAGAGATTAGTGAAGACAAATGTGGGTCCCTTAAAGACAGAAACAGGTGAATTTATTATGGGGAGCAAGAAAATGGCAGACGAGTTGAAAAGGCACGTTGGTTCTTTATTCACTAAGAAAGACACAAATAATCTCCCAGAAGTACTAGGGTACAGAGGATTGAGGGTGACGGAGAAACTGAAGGAAATTCACATTCAGTCAGGAAATTGTGTTAGGAAGACTGATGGGACTGAAGGCTGATAAATCCCCAGGGTCTGGTCTGCATCCCAGGGTAGTCAGGGAGGTGGCTCTAGAAGGGTCTCGACCCGAAACGTCACCCATTCCTTCTCTCCCGAGATGCTGCCTGACCTGCTGAGTTACTCCAGCATTTTGTGAATAAAAGGTGGCTCTAGAAATTGTGCATGCATTGGTGATCATTTTACAATGTTCTATTGATTCTGGATCAGTTCCTGTGGATTGGAAGGTAGCTAATGTTATCCCACTTTTTAATAAAGGATAGAGAGAGAAAACAGGGGATTATAGACCAGTTAGCCTGACATCAGTGGTGGGGAAGTTGCTGGAGTCAATTATTAAAGATGTAATAACGGTGCATTTGGAGAGCAGTAACAGTCAACATGGTCCAAGTCAGCATGGATTTATGAAGGGGGATTCTTGTTTGACTAATCTTCTGGAATTGTTTGAGGATGTAACAAGTAAAATGGATAAAGGAGAGCCAGTGAATGTAGTGTATCTGGACTTTCAGAAAGCCTTTGATAAGGTTCCACACAGGAGATTAGTGGGCAAAATTATAGCAGATGGTATTGGGGGTAGGATATTGACATGGATTGAAAATTGGTTGGTAGACAGGAAACAAAAGGTAGGAATTAATGGGTCCTTTTCAGAATGGCAGGCAGCGACTAGTGGGGTGCCGCAAGGCTTGGTCCTGTGACTGCAGCTATTTACGATATATATTAATGATTTAGATGAAGGAATTAAAAGTAACATAAGCAAATTTACAGATGACACAAAGCTGGGTGGCAGAGTGAACTGTGAAGAGGCTATGAGGATGCAGGGTAATTGGGTAGGTTGGGTGAGTGAGCAATGTATGGCAGATGCAGTATAATGTGGATAAATGTGAGGTTATCCACTTTGGTGGCAAGGACAAGGCAGATTATAATCTGAATGGTACCAGATTAGGAAAAGGGGAAGTGAAACGAGATGTGTGTGTCCTTGTACATCAGTCACTGAAAGTAAGCATGCAGGTACAGCAAGAGGATTTGAGTAGAGGAGCAAAGAGGTCCTTCTGCAGTTGTACAAGGCCCTGGTGAGGCCATACCTGGATATTGTGTGCAGTTATGGTCTCCAAATTTGAGGAAGGACATTCTTGCTATTGAGGGAGAGCAGCGTAGGTTCACGAGGTTAATTCCCAGGATGGCGGGACTGTCATATGACGCAAGAATGGAACAAATGGGCTTGTATTCACAGGAATTTAGGATCAGAGCAGATCTTATAGAAACATATAAGATTATTAAGTCAAGTCAAGTCAATTTTATTTGTATAGCACATTTAAAAACAACCCACGTTGACCAAAGTGCTGCACATCTGATTAGGAAAAAAGAAAAGAAACATACAGTGGCGGGCAGCAAGACATTGGACAAGCTAGATGCTCCCGATGTTGGGGGAGTCCAGAAACAGGGGCCACAATTTTAGAATGAGAGCGAGGCCATTTAGAACAGAGATGAGGGGAAAACTTCTTCACCCACAGTTGTGAATTTGTGGAATTCTCTGCATTAGAAGGCAGTAGAGGCCGATTCACTGGATGCATTCAAAAGAGAGTCAGATAGGGCTCTTAGGGCTAGCGGAATCAAGGGATATGGGGAGAAGGCAGGAACGGGGGAGATTGTGGATGATCAACCATGATCACATTGAATGGCGGTGCGTACAGGCTCGAAGGGCCGAATGGTCTGCTCTTGCACTAATATTCTATGTTTCTCTGTTATGGGGAGAAGGCAGGAGAATGGGGTGAGGGAGAGATGAATCAGCCATGAATGAATGGCGGAGTAGACTTGATGGGACAAATTGCCTAATCCTACTCCTGTCTCTAATGATCTTATGAACCATATGTGGCGGTAGAGGTAGATGTGATAATGGAGTTTACGAGGCAGTAGATAGGCACATGGATACGCCAGGAATGGGGAGATATGGATGATATGCAGGTAGATAAGCGATGGTCTTGGCATCATGTTCATTGTGTGCTGAAGGGCCTGTCCTTGTGCTGTGCTGCTCCATGTTTTGTGTGTCGTTGCTTCACTCTCTCTGAGACTGCGTCGCTACAAACCATTGGTTTCGGTGACTTGCACCTGGCCACCTCTGGCCCAGATGTCGGTGACGGCCGTCATGACCGCCAGGCACCTGCCAAAGTCTTCGGCCGGACACCGGGCGGCGAGGGAGGAGAGTTTGCGAGCTACCTTGAGGGCCTGGCGGTATCGCTCCTGCTGCACCTTGGCCCGCTCCCTCGGCGACGCGGGCGGGAGCTGACCGCCGAGGAAGTGCTCCTGCGTCCAGCGAGCGGCGCAGAGCGAGGGCTCAAAGAGGTCGGAGCCCAGCAGCCGCCGGAGAGCCAGGACGTGCCGGCAGGGGAGCCTCATGGAGGTGCGGAAGGCACACTGGCAGCTGGCCTGGTCCGTCACCAGGGCCCGGCGCCGGCACACGGGCCAGGCCCTCTCGGCCTCCACGCTGAGAAAGGAGACCGACTCCGCTTCCTGCAGCTCCGTCCGCACCCGGCGGAAGGCGAAGTCGGTGAGCAGCGCCCGGTAGGAAGACTCCGCGGAGTTGTCCTCTGGCCCTGCGGGGGGCTCACTCTGCAACACCCGCTGGTCGCACTCGGCCCGCACCGTGTCCACGGCCTTCAGGAGGTCCCGGGTGAAGGAGGTCACGTCGGAGAAGTCCTCGACGACCGCCGCCAACCTCTGGCTCATCACCTGCACCCGCTGGAGGGTGCTGGTGAGGTAGCTCTCGTTCTCGTGCTTGAAGCCCTCCACCCACTGGCGGCGGGACCCGTGCCACGTCTTGTGGAAGTAGTCGACGGCGCTCTCCACGTTGGAGTCCAGCAGCTGGCGGTACAGCAGGTCGTAGTCCTCAGTGGACGTCGCGTAACACATACTGTGCAGGATCTGCAGCAGCTGGCTCCTGGCGGGAAGAAAGGGAAGAGGAGACAAGGTGAGGAACCTCCCGTTGCAGCACGGTGGCGTAGCGGTAGAGTTGCTGCCTTACAGTGCCAGTCCCAGGATCCATCCTGTCTACAGGCATTGTCTGTGTGGAGTTTGTACGCTCTCCCTGTGACCATGTGGGTTTCCTCCGGGTTCCCCCCAAGTTCCAAAGACGTGCAGGTTTGTACGTTAATTGGCCTCTGTAAATTGTCCCGTGTGTCGCCCAGAACTAGTGTGAACCAAAGATACTAGAGGAACAAGATGGACCACTCCATTGAATTCGCCTATACTGAAGTGTAGTGTGCAAAGGAGTGGGACGTCCGCCATTTTAGTAAGCAAACCCCGCCGTTCGTTCTGCCTCTCGCAGTGTAATCAGTGTTTTGGGGGAACAGTATGTGTGATGATACCATTAAAATGCAGAAAATAACTCATCTATCAATTCATAGATTTTTGTTATCTTTCTTTTTAAATGTTTCTACAATTTTCTTCCCACTAAAATGGCGCCATGACCTTCTACGCTTTTTAACGTCGAGTGGTCTATCTTGTTCCTCTAGTATCTTTGGTGTGAACGGGTGATTAATGGCCGGCGTGGACTCAGTGGGGCAAAGGGCCCGTTTCCAATCTGTATTTCCTAAACTAAACTAAACTCTCACCTCAACAGTCCCCAGCGGCTACAAGAAAAACTCCACCGTTTCTTTCCCTACGAAAAATAAAGTGACCTCCTCAATGACTACTGAACAGTGGAGTCAAACAGCACGGAAATAGGCCTCTCGGCCCAACTCGTCCTTGCTGACCAACATGCCCCATCTAATGCTGACCAAGATGCCCCATCTAATGCTGACCAAGATGCCCCATCCAATGCTGACCAAGATGCCCCATCTAATGCTGACCAAGATGCCCCATCCAATGCTGACCAAGATGCCCCATCTAATGCTGACCAGATGCCCCATCTACAGAAAGGAGAGTGGAGGGGGCAAAAGGGGAAGGAGCAGGCAAAGGGGGAGAGGAGGGTGGAAAGGAGGGAGAGTGGGGCAGGGGTAGACTGGATTGTGCAGACCATGTTGAGGAATGAGTCGCACCCTTATCTGACCCACGCCGTGACAGGAGGAGGAATATTTGGGATAACCCAACCTCCCCCTCCCCCGCCCGCTCCGGTCCTAGGATGGAATCACGATGCCAGAGCTTATTGTTGCCCGATGGTGGAGGAGAGGAGGGGGAGGAGAGCAGAGGGAAGGAGAGGAGGGGAGGAGGGGGAAGATGAGAGGGGGAAGGAGGCGAGGAGGGTGAAGGAGGCGAGGAGGGGGAAGAGGGGAGGAGTGGGTGAAGTGGGTGAGGAGGAAACAGGAGTAGGGGAAAGGAGAGAAGGGGCGGAGGAGAAGGAGAGAAGAGGGAGAAAGAAAGAAGGGAAGGAGGAGCGGGTAAGATAGAAGGAAAGAAGAAAGAGAGAGCGGGCAGAGAGTGGAGGAGATGGGACATGGGTAGACTGGATTGCGCAGAGGGATGAGAGTCACAACTTTAACAAACCAACACAATCTGACAGGAGGAGGAATATTTGGGACCCCCCACCCGCCCGCTCCGCTCCGGCCCCACGAGGGAATGGCGGTGCCAGTGCTTACTGTTGCCCGGCGGTCACGTGCAGCTTCTCGGCGGTCACGTGGTCCTGGAAGACGCTCAGGGTGTGGGCGAGGCAGGCCAGCGGCTTGCAGTGGGGCAGCACGTCGGTCACCAGCTCCCCGTCACACGCCTGGCCGCCGACCACCACCGCCCGCGTTCCCTCCGCCGCCGGGTTCTTCTGCCTGAAGATGCGCAGAAGCTGCCGGACGGTCTCGCGCTCCTCGCTCTGCAGGAACCACAGGCACGCCAGCTCGCTCTCCCCGTTGCCGTCGATGGCCAGCAGCAGGTAGGTGGGCAGCCACAGGCCCGCCCAGCTGTAGGTGGCGCCCACCAGCAGCACCTCAGGGAACCTCTCGAAGGTCTGCTTCATGCGGCCATCCTGGTAGTAGATGGCCTGCAACACGTTGGCCTTGTTCACCACCACCACCACTGTGCCGTCTGCAAGCAAACGCAGACAAGAGTTATAGAAACACAGAAAATAGATGCAGGAGGAGGCCATTTGGCCCTTCGAACCAGCACCGCTATTCAATGTGATCATGGCTGATCATCCACAATCAGTAACCAGTTCCTGCCTTCCCCCCATATCCCTTGATACCACTAGCGCCTAGAGCTCTATCTAACTCTCTTTTAAATTCAGCCAGTGAATTGGACTCCACTGCCTTCTGTGGCAGAGAATTCCACAAATTCATAACTCTCTGGGTGAAAAAGTGTCTTCTCACCTCAGTTTTAAATGGCCTCCCCTTTATTCTTACACTGTGTCCCCTGGTTCTGGACTCCCCCAACATTGGGAACATTTTTCCTGCATCTAGCTTGTCCAGTCCTTTTATAATCTTATACGTCTCTTTAAGATCCCCTCTCGTCCTTCTAAACTCCAATGAATACATCCCCAGTCTTTCCTCATATGACAAGAACAGGCAGAACAAGGGACTGACCCACTCTCACCCTGGCCACAAACTCTTTGAAGTAGAAACACAGAAAATAGGTGCAGGAGTAGGCCATTCGGCCCTTCGAGCCAGTACCGCCATTCAATATGATCATGGCTGATCATCCAGAATCAGTACCCTGTTCTGGCTTTCTCCCCATATCCCTTGATTCCATCAGCCCTATGACCTACAGTGCATTCAGAAAGTATTCTGACCCCTTCACCTTTTCCACATTTTGTTACATTACAGCCTTATTTTAAAATGAATTAAATTCTTTTTTTTAAAATCGTCAATCTACACGCAATACCCCAGAATGAAGAAGCGAAAACAGGTGTTTAGAAACTTTTGCAAAGTAATTTAAAAGAAATAGCTGAAATATCACATTTACATAAGTATTCAAACCTTTGCTATGATGCTCAAAATTGAGCTGAGGTTCATTTTGTTTCCATTCATTATCCTTGATGTTTCTACAACTTGATTGGAGTCCACCAGTGGTAAATTAAATTGATTAGACATGATTTGAAAATGCATACACCTGTCTATATAAGATCCCACAGTTGACAGTGCATGTCACAGCAAAAACCAAGCCATGAAGACGAAGGAATTGTCCGTAGATCTCCGAGACAGGATTGTGTCGAGACACAGATCTGGGGAAGGGTATAAAACACTTTCTGCAGCATTGCAGGTCCCGAACAGCACAGTGGCCTCCATCATTCTTAAATGGAAAAACTTTGGAACCACCAGGACTCTTCATAGAGCTGGCCACTCGGCCAAACTGAGCAATCAGGGGAGAAGCGCCTTGGTCAGGGAGGTGACCAAGAACCCGATGATCACTCTGACAGAGCTCCAGAGGTCCTCTGTGAAGATGGGAGAACCTTCCAGAAGGCCAACTTTCCTGCAGCACTCCACCAGTCAGGCCTTTATGGTTGAGTGGCCAGACGGAAGCCACTCCTCAGTAAAAGGCACATGATGGCCTGCTTGGAGTTTGCCAAAAGGCACCTAAAGGATTCTGTGACCAAGAGAAATAAGATTATCTTGTCTGATGAAACCAAGATTGAACTCTTTGGCCTGAATGCCAAATGTCATGTTTGGGGGAAACCAGGCACTGCTCATCACCTGGCTAATACCATACCTACGGTGAAGCCTGGTGGTGGCAGCATCATGCTGTGGGGGGTTTTCTGCGGCAGGAACTGGGACACTAGTCAGGATCGAGGGAAAAATGAACAGAGCAAAGTAAAGAGATATCCTTGATGAAAACCTGCTCCAGAGCATTCTGGACCTCAGACTGGGGAGGAGGTTCACCTTCCAACAGGACAATGACCCCAAGCACACAGCCAAGACAACGCAGGAGTGGCTTCATGACAAGTCTGTGAATGTCCTTGAGTGGCCCAGCCAGAACCCAGACATCTCTGGAGGGACCTGAAAATAGCTGTGCATCGACGCTCCGCATCCAACCTGACAGAGCTTGAGTGAAGAATGGGAGAAATTACCCAAATACAGGAGTGCCAAGCTTGTAGCGTCATACCCAAGAAGACTTGAGGCTGTAATTACTGCCAAAGGTGCCTCAACAAAGTACTGAGTAAAGGGTCTGAATACATTTGTAAATATGATATCAGTTCTTTCTTTTTAATTACTTTGCAAAAAATTCTAAACATCTGTTTTCACTTTTTTTATCATAGGGTATTGTGTGTAGATTGATGATTTAAAAAAATAATTAATCCATTTTAAAATAAGGCTGTAACGTAACAAAATGTGGAAAAAGTGAAGGGGTGTGAATACTTTCTGAATGCACTGTATATCTAACTCTCTCATGAAGCCCTCCCCTCTGGGCACATCCTGACACAAAAACAGCCTCTCCCCACGAGTGGTAGCTCCAGTTAACAACCACTCTACACCACTACATTCTGGTCTGTAAGCCAAACAATTATGAACTCTCCAAGTGCATTTTAGATATTTACACGTGCAATATTTAGCAAAGCTGCCACTTATTACTCTTGCACTTTTTTTTACATTGTTTAATTATAATGTTTTTTTAATTGTCTGCTGTCTCGTGTTTTTATCACGTGTAGTAAAGCACCAAATCAAATTCCTTGTTTGTGTACAAACTAGGCCGATAAATTGAGTCTGATTCTCAAATGGATTCTGAACAAAGCACTGGTAACGCACAGTGGCAGTGGTGAGGTACGTTTCCCTTCATCGGTCGGTGCACTGAGTACAAGAGTCAGATAGTCAAGATGCAGCTCTATCAAACTCTGGAGAAACAAGGATCTGCAGATGCTGGTTCATGACAAAAGACAAAGTGCGAGAATAACTCAGCAGGTCAGGTAGTATCTCTGGAGTTTCCCCTCGCCCCTGACTCTCGGTCTGAGTAAGAGTCTTGACCTGAAATGTCTCCGATTCTTTTTCTCCAGAGATGCTGCCTGACCCGCTGAGTTACTGCAGCATTTTGTGTCCATCTCCAGTGTAAACAAGCACCGACAGTTCTTTCCCACACATGTCTGGAAAACATGGATACGTGATGTATCAGGTCGGGACCCTTCTTCAACTAATTGTGGCAAGTCGGGGGGGGGGGGGGGGGGGGGGAGGGGGGGAGGAAGAAAGCTGGAAGAGAGGTGGGGGCAGGACAAAGCCTTGCAAGTGACAGGTGGAGGAAGGAACTGCAGATGCAGCCTGGGTGGGGTTACAGGAGGGAAGAGTCATCTGAAGAGTGCGTGGCACGATCCAAGAGCGATCCCATGAGAAAGTATTGGGGACACAGCTGTAGAGTTGCTGCCTTACAGCGCTACAGACCCGGGTTCCATCCTGACTGTGGGTGCGGTCTGTACGGAGTTTGTACGTTCATGGGTTTTCTCTGGGTGTTTCGGTTTCCGCCCACACTCCAAAGACTTGCAGGATTGTAGGTTACTTGGTTTCAGTAAGTTGTAAAAAGAAATGGCCCCTTGTGTGTGTAAGTTAGCGTACAGGATCATCGCTGGTCAGCACCAACTCGATGGGCCGAACGGCCAGTTTCCGCGCTGTATCTCTGAAGTGTAAAAGTCATTGACTATCCCAGGGGAGAGGAGGGAGCGATCTAGTGACAAGACAGTGCACTATCATGAGATGGGGGAAGGAGGATCCACACCCAATCCTCATCCATTTATTTGGAGTATTGGGAGCAGTTTTGGCCCCATGTCTAAGGAAGGGTGTGCTGGCGGTGGAGAGGGTCCAGAGGAGGTTTACCAGAATGATACCAGGAATGTCTGGGTTAACATCTGATCAGTGTTTGACGGCACTGGGCCTGTACTCGCTGGAGTTTAGAACGATGAGGAGGGGCCTCGTTGAAACTTACCAGATAGTGAAATGCCAGGATAGAGTGCATGTGGAAAGAATCTTTCCACTCGTGGGAGAGTCTAGGAATCATGGCTGATCTATCTTTCCCTCTCAACCCCATTTGCCACCCTAACGAATGAAGAACCTGTCAATCTCTGCTTTATAAATAGCCACAGACTTGGCCTCCACAGCCATCTGTGGCAATGATTTCCACAGATTCATCACCCTCTGACTAAAGAAATTCCTTCTCATCTCCTTTCTAAAGGAACGTCCTTTTATTGTGAGGCTGCACCCTCTGTTCCATCACTCTCCCACTAGTGGAAACATCTTCTCCACATCCACTTTATCCGGTCCTTTCACTATTCGGTAAGTTTCAGTGAGGTCCCCCCTCATCCTTCTAAACTCCAGCGAGTACAGGCCCAGAGCCATCAAATGGTCATCATTAACCCAATAAAGGGGTGATCCGCATTATTCCGGAATGAAGGAAGGATGCAGGATACCCCAGGACAAGAGAGGGAGTGGTGCAAACCTGGAGCAGCCGGTTAGGCCTGGGACAAGCGAGGACACCTTCACCTACCTTGATTCTTGATCAGTACGGGTGTCAGAGGTTATGGGGAGAAGGCAGGAGAATGGGGTTTGGGGAGAGAGATAGATCAGCCATGATTGAATGACGGAGTAGACCTGATGGGCCGAATGGCCTAATTCTACTCCTATTCCTTATGACCTTACCCTTGACGGCTGCCAGTGTGGGCACCATCATCTCCAAGTCGGTTTTGTTGGCCTTGAACTCGTCCCATTTCTCCTTGAGTGCGGGGCTATGGGCATCCTCATCAGCGAGCACCTTGCTGGCAACCTCCCCCAGCTGCACCTGGATACCCGCTCCATTACTCCGCAGCGAGACGATGGAAGTGGGGTCCACGCGCAGCGCTGTAACAAAGCGCCTTTGGTGCCGGAGCCTCTCCTCCTCTTCCTGTGGGGTACAAGCAAGATCCTAGGGTCAGTTCATCCAGTTTGGAGGTCAATTGTCCTCTGTAAATTGCCCCGAGCGTGTCGGGAGTGGATGAGAAAGTAGGACAACATAGAACCAGTGCACGCAGGTGGTCGATGATCAGCGTGGACTAGGTAGGCCTATGTTTCCATGCTGTATCTGTAAACTAAACTCAGATCCCGTATTAGAACACAGAACAGCACAGGAATGGGCCCTCCAGCCTACATTATCTGTGCCAAACATGATGCCAAGTTGAACTGATCTCATCTCCCTGTACATGATCCATATCGCTCTATTCCCTGAACTTCCATGTGCCTTTCCCAAAGCCTTTTAAACACCACTATCATATCTGCATCCACCACCATCTCTGGCAGTGCATTCCCAGCCCCCACCCCTCTCTGTGTAAAAATCTTGCCTCGCACATTAAACCTCCCCCCTCTCACCATATCACTCTGCCCTCTAGTGCTGGACATTTCCACCCTGGGGACAAGCCTCTGATTGCCCACCTTATGTGTGCCTCTCAAAACTTTATATACTTCCATCGAGTCTTCCCTCAACCTCTGACGTTCCAGAGAAAATAACCCAAGGTTATCCAACCTCCCCCTGTAGCTGAAACCCTCTAATCCAGGCGGCATTCTGGTAAACCTCCTCTGCACCCTCTCCAAAGCCTCCACACCTTTCCTGTAATGGAGCGACTGGAACTGCACGTGATACTCCAAATGCAATGTAACTAAAGCCCGATAGAGCTGCATCAATGACTTGCTGACTCTTATATTCAATGCCCCTAGCACAGAATCCAAGCACATCACACGTTTCACCCATACTGGTTAACATATGATGATCGTTTGTCAGCACTGGGCCTGTACTCGCTAGAGTTTAGAAGAATGAGGGGGGACCTCATTGAAACGTACCGAATTGTGAAACGTTTGGATAGAGTGGATATGGAGAGGACGTTTCCACTAGTGGGAGAGTGTCAGACTAGAGGCCATAGTCTCAGAATTAAAGGACGTTCCTTTGGGAAGGAGAGGAGGAGGAATTTCTTTAGTCAGAGGGTGGTGAATCAATGGAATTCTTTGCCACAGAAGGCTGTGGAGGCCATCATTGGATATTTTTACGGCAGAGATAGATGGATTCTTGATTAGTACGGGTGTCAGGGGTTATGGAGAGAAGGCAGGAGAATGGGGTTAGGAGGGAGAGATAGATCAGCCATGATTGAATGGCGGAATAGACGATGGGCTGAATGGCCTAATTCTGCTCCTATCACAAGACGCCTTCTTCCCCACCCTATCTACTTGTGCTGCCTCCTTCAGTGAGCTATGAACTTGAACTCCAAGATCCCTCTGCACATCAATGCTGTTAATGTTCATTGCATTAACTGTATACTCTCCTTGCATTTAACCTGTCGAAGTGCATCACCTCACACTTGCTCAGGTTAAACTCCATCTGCCATTTCTCCGCCACTTTCTGCAGCTGGTCTACGTTCTGATATCTACTGACAGCATTTCTCGTTGTCTGCAACTCCTAATTTTGGTGTCATTAGCAAACTTACTCACCAACCCATCTACATTTACGCCTCGGTCAGATATATATATATAATACAAAATCTCTCTAACTCTGGCCCCAGCCCATTCCTGAATTTTTATCCCTGTCCAATTGACTTTGCCTTCAGCAGCTATTTGGAACTTTCTCCCTCTATCTGTCTCTGCACCTCCACAACTACCATGGGGGAAAAACAATCGGACCATATTCCCCATCTAGTTTAGTCTAGTTTCTTGTCACGTGTACCAAAAAGCTTTTTTGTTGCATGCTACCAGTCCGCGGAAAGACTATTCATGATTACAATCAAGCCGTCCACAGTCGAAATGTGTTGGAAGGAACTGCAGATGCTGGTTTAAACCGAAGATAGATACAAAAAGCTGCTGTAACTCAGCGGGTCAGGAAGCATCAATCTGAAGATGGGTCTCGACCTGAAATTTCACCTATTCCTTTTCTGGTCTGAAGAAGGGTCTTGACCCGAAACGTCACCTATTCCTTTTCTCCAGAGATGCTGTCTGACCTGCTGAGTTCCTCCGGATTTTTGTGTCTAAGCCGTCCACAGTCCACAGACACAGGATAAAGGGAATAATGATTAGCATCAGATAAAGTCCAATAAAGTCCAATTAAAGATAGTCCGAGGGTCTCCATTCTATGCCTCTCATGAACAGATATACTTCTCTCAGATCACCCTCACACACTCTTGCCTCCTTAAACCCCATTATAAGACAATCATTGAAATCCACCAACTCCACCTAAGTTATAGGTCATCTCCAGAATCCCTGCTAAGGCAGTTCACATCAATTACTTTGATAATGTCCCTGAAAGCTGGAGATATTTTTAGTGCGTTAGAACTACGTAAATAAAACGTGTTACTGTGAGGGAAATGACTAGTGATATTGAGTGTATCAGTCTGACTCTGTTAAACAATGGCAAAGTTGTCAGAGTTCAGAGGCTGGATTGATATCCCAGTGGGGGAGTGTGATATCATCCCATAGAATCACACCGGCTCTTCCACCTACATTGTCGGCAATGACCATCAAGCACCCATCTTGTTCTGTTCTATGTGTCGGGGCAGCACGGTGGTGCAGCGGAAGAGTTGCTGTGTTACAGCGCCAGAGACTCGGGTTTGATCCTGACTACGGGTGCTGTCTGTACGGAGATTGTACGTTCTCCCCATGGGTTTTCTTCGGGAGCTGCGGTTTCCTCTCACACTCTAAAGATGTACAGGTTTATAGGCTAATTGGCTTGCTAAAATTGAAAGTTGTCCCTAATGCAGGTCGGATAGCGTTAATGTGCAGGGATCGCTGGTCAGTATTGCTGAACTAAGATATTCAACAGCCCAGGATCCAAGGCTGGAACCGAGCGTGTACAGAACTAATCTCATGCGCTCTGAAAATGTGGTGGGACAACACACACACACACACATTGACCCGAAAATCTGAAGCAGTGGCAGATCCAACAACTCCACCTGGCTGGTGTGTGTGTTCTGTTTTTACCTGCGGCACCGTGTGGTTATGCGATTCATTCATCTCTTTCACCACAAACTTGTTTCCATCCGCAGAAAGACGGACTTTAATGACACAGGGACACTTCATCTTGTTGGTTCTGAAAAAGACAGTGGGAGGCAGTGTGTAAGCCAACTGGGTCAATCGATAAGACACAAAATGCTGGAGTAACTCAGTGGGTCGGCCATCATCTCTGGAGAAAAGGAACAGGTGACGCTTCGGATTGAGACCCTTCTTCAGTTTTGTTTAGTTCAGTTTATTGTCACGTGTACCGAGGTACAGTGAACGGCTTTGCTGAATGCTAACCAGTCAGTGGGAAGACAATACATGATTACAATCGAGCCATTTACAGTGTATAGATACACGATAAGGGAATAACATTTAGTGCAAGGTAAAGTCCAAACAAAGATAGTCCGAGGGTCACCAATGAGGAAGATCACAGTTCAGGACTGCTCTCTCGTTGTGGTAGGATGATTCAGACCAGCAGTGTATGGCGATCTTTTACAATCATCACAAAATCCAACAGAAACATTCCATTGACATTGGCCATGAATCAGTGTGAGTGGGAAGACAAGATGGTGTGCTGAATGACTGCCCTTTGACTGATAATAAACTCTTTCACAAACTGGGGGGACTTGAAGCAACAGCTGCAATAAAATGTGATTCATGCAGGATTGGTGTAAGATAACATAGTGCATAACAAAGGAGATGGACACAAAATGCTGGAGTAACTCAGCGGGTCAGGCAGCATCTCTGGAGAAAAGGAATAGGTGACATTTCTGGTTGGGACCATTTATCAGACTGAGAGTCAGAGGAGAGGGAACTAGGGGGATGAAGGGTTACAAAGAACAAATGAACGAAAGATATGAAAGAACAAATCAAAGCCAGCAACAATGATAAAGGAAAGGTGGAGCCCACAATGGTCCATTGTTGGCGGTGGAGAAGGTGATAAGAAGTTGATACAAACAGTGAAACTAAGCAAGACGACAGTGAAATTAATAGAACGACGAGAATGGGAGAAACTTCTAGTTTACCTCCCCCCTGACTCTCAGTCTTAAGACGGGTGTCAAACCGAAACGTCACCTATTATTTTTCTCCAGAGATGCTGCCCTCCCCGCTGAGTTACTTCACCATTTTGTGTCTATCTCCAGTGTAAACCAGCATCTGTAGTTCCTTCCTACACACAGTACATAACAAGCTGGGTGCTTGATGGTCATTGCAGGCGGAAGACCCTGTGTGATTTAATGGGATAATATCACACTCCCCCACTGGGATATCAATCCAGTCTCTGAACCATAAAACACAAACTATCAAATTGTCAATTGTCCCAAGTGTGCAGGCAGTGGATGGCAGAGTGGAATAACATGGATAATACAGTGTCCCTTGTGTTAACACAGCAAATTGTATGTCACAAGTGGAATAGATAGGGTGAATGCATAAATCTTTTATCCAGGATTGGGGAATCAAGATCCAGAGGACAGTTTAACATGAGAGGGGAAAGATTTAAAAAGAACACAAGGGGTAACCTTTTCTGCACAGTGGGGTGGTAAATGGAACTAGCTTTTAGATGAGGTAGTTGAGGCAGGTACTCTAGCATTTAAAATACATTTGGAAAGGTACATGGATAGGAAAGGTTCTGAGGGCAGGTGGGACTGGTGTACATGGGTCATCTCGATGAGCATGGGCAAGTTGGACCGAAGGGCCTATTTCTGTGAAGGACGACTCTACTACTTTATACAATCCCAGCGAGTCGTAGGTGCGGGTAGGAATGGGAAAATGTGTGGTGGGGGAGAGAGAAGGAGAGAGAGAGAGCGAGAGGTAGAGAGAGAGGTAGAAAGGTACAGGAGGAGAGAGGTAGAGAGGTGGAGACGGAGAGAGGGAGAGGGAGAAAGGTGAAGAGGGAGAGGGAGAAAGGGAGAGAGGTGGAGAGAGGGAGAGGTAGAGGTGAGACGGGGGAGAGAGGTGGGGAGACGCACACACACACACAATCAAAGATGAACAAAGAGTGCAAAAGAGAGAAAAAAATGAACAGAGGGGAGAGACAGAGAAAAAAAAGAGAAAGAGACAGACGGGGGCAGCAGAGGAGCTGCTGCCTCACAGCGCCGGAGACTCAGGTTCGATCCTGACTACGGGTGCTGTCTGTGCGGAGATTGTACGTCCTCCCTGTGACCACGTGGGTTTTTTCCAAGTGGTTTCCTTCCACATTCTAAAGACGTGCAGGTTTGTGGGTTAATTTGCTTTTGTAAATTGCCCCTCGTGTGTAGAGAGTGGATGAGAAAGTGGGATAACATAGAACTAGTGTGAATGGATGATTGGTGGGCTGTGTGGACTCGATGGGCCGAAAGGCCTGTTTCCATGATGTAACTCTAAACAAAACTAACTACCCGGCTAAACATATTATTAAATTTAAAAGGATAAAACCATCTTTAAATAAGAACGTAGGAAACAGGAGCAGGTGTCGACCATGTTCCATGTTCTCCCACTTTGTCATCCAATCCCGACACACTCGGGATGATTTACAGAGGGCCAATTAACCAAGAAACCTGCACGTTTTGGATATGGGAGGAAACTGAAGCCCACAGAAGAAACACAGCTGGTCACAGAGAGGACGTGCAAACTCCACACACGGAGAGCACCCGTGGTCAGGATGGAACCGGGATCCCCGGCGTTGTGAGGCAGTGGCTCTACCAACAGTGCCGCTGTGTCGCCCCTGCAAGTATTTCCTCACCTCTGGATTGTCCGTTTGCCGGATCCTTTGGTCTTGAATAACTTGCCGCCGTGAATGCACGCGTAGTCGATCTCAGCAGAGTTCAGCGCGTCGTTCATCGGGCGCTTGGGTGCCCGACGCCGCTGCGCCTTGATGGTCCGCGAGTGCCTGGTCCACATCTGCACGGAGCTGTCCCTCTGGTAGCGCCGGTACTCCCGGTGCAGCTCCCTGTAGCTCGAGAACTCGGCGCCCACTCGGAAACCCGCCACCTGGGACATGGCTGCACGTGTGTCAGATGGAGTTGGCAGACTGATCCCACCTGGAGAGCGGGCACTGAGAATAGACCACAGACAGCAGCTGCAGGTCAGCCAAGGTAGAACGCATCACAACAGCTCATATATAGAGTTCAAGAACAGCATGGTGGTCCAACTGTAGAGTCACTGCCTCACAGCGCCAAAGACCCAGGATCCATCCTTTACTCGGATGCTGTCTTTAGTTTACTTTAGACTTCAGAGAAGAAACAGGCCCTTCAGCCCACTGAGTCCGCGCCAACCAGCGATCATCCCGTATACTAGCACTATACTACATGATAGGACAATTTACAATTTTACAGAAACTAATTAACCTGCACGTCTTTGAAGTGTGGGAGAAACACAAGATTTCAGCAATGCAATTTTCAGCATTGGGAGGAAAATCACGGGATTGTGGATCGGGGTTGGGGGCAATCCTTGATTCAGGTAGGCTGCAAGTTCCTGGGATTGGGATAATCGCCTGTGTGTGGGTGGGGGGTAATTCTCTGGGTTGCAGTAGGGGCATCTTGCAATGCTCAGCATTGGGATTGGGATAGCATTGGGATAAGTCAATCCCTGATTTACATAGGATGCTCATTACTGGGATTGAGATCAAAATTGCCCGTGTGTGGGTGGGGGATAATTCCCTGGGTTTAGGGGAGGTGCATCTTGCGATATTCCACATTGAGATAGGGAACAATCCCTAATTTAGAAAGGATGGATATTTCTGGCATTGCAATAATAATAGCCCGTGTGCAGGTGGGATAATTCCCTGGGTTGGTGGGAGGGGCATCCTGCAATGCTCAGCATTGGGAGGGATATCTGCGGGATGGAAGATCGTAATAAATCCCTGATTTCAGCCGATGAAAATTCCTGGGATTGGGATAATAATCGCCCTTGTGCAGGTATGGTGGTAATATGCGAGTTCGATATCTCAACTGCGCATGCCCAGGTCATAGGTCACTCGCGCTAAACATTCTCGCCGGGTGAGCTGCTGCGCGTATACAGACCTGCTTTTCATCCGTATTTTCCAGTTTTGCTTCTTCGAGGTAAGAAAATACTGCTTTCAAAACTATTAACTAGGCGTATTTACGGTTAATTTGTACAAAACTACGTTGATTTTGTTGGTTTTATTGCTTTGTGCTTCGGTGAGTAAGCAAAGCCATGCCAATTTTTGTTTGTATTGTAACTTGTACCGGTATGTAATGGGCATGCTTGCAGGAACTTATTTGACTTAACATATGATTGACTTTATTATATATTTTGTTTTATGTTACTGGGCAAAGCCATGCACATTTGTGCAACTTTGGGCTGTGGGACTACCACGTATCACCTGAATAAGTGGATGCAGAATGTGTGTGACAGCCACAACTGTCAATTTGCAAAGGGAAACTGTTTCTGCCCACCTCCCTTCAAACACTAGGAAAAAAAACTACAGTTGCTAGTTTAAATCGAAGGTAGACACAAAATGCTGGAGTAACTCAGCGGGTCAAGTAGCACCTCAGGAGAGAAGGAATGGGTAATGTTTCGGGTAAAGACCCTTTTTCAGAAGTCTGAAGCGAGATACCTAACTCGCTTATTCTCCGGACTTCTGAAGAAGGGTCTCGACACAAAACGTCACCCATTCTTTCTCTCCCGAGATGATGTCTGGGGGGGGGGGGGGGGAGGGGGGCAATCCCTGATTTAGATAGGATGGAAATTCGTGGCATTGGAATAATAACCACCCATGTGCGGTTGGTGGGATAATTCCCCAGGTTTGGGGAAGGGGGCATCTTGCAATGTTCAACATCGGGATAGGGGGTCGGGATCAATCCCTGATTTAGATAGGATACAAATTCATGGGATTGGGATGTAAATGCCCATGTATGTGTGGGGGATAATTCCCCAGGTTTGGGGAAGGGGGCAACTTGCAATGTTCAACATTGGGATAGGAGGGTCGGGATCAATCCCTGATTTAGATAGGATACAAATTCATGGGATTGGGATGTAAATGCCCGTGTATGTGTGGGGGGATAATTCCCTGGGTTTGGGGTCGGGGTGTCTTGCAATGCTCAGTATTGGGATGGAAATCCGCGGGATAGTAGATTGGGATCAATCCCTGAATGAGGTTGATGGAAATCCCTGTGATTGGGATGAAACTGCCCGTGTGGGGGGGGTTAATGAATGGGGGGGG